>NC_041384.1:569982002-570101218 GCF_002162155.2 Triticum dicoccoides | reverse complement strand
GGTGCGGTGGCGGACCGGCGGTGGGGAGTTGTTTCGGGGAGGGCGGGCCGGCCGCGGGCGGCGGTGGCTGGCGGTTCGGCCGGTGGCGGCTGGCGGCTCAGGGGGGTGGAGTTTGATGATAAACTGGAGGCCCTTGATTTCGTATCCAACGGCTGGAAAATCTAATGACCAGAGATGAAAAAGTCAGTCGAGTGACGTGTAGCCTCACCCCACACGTACACATGCACGCACGCAAGACACGCACGCATGTAGGCGTACAACACTGACACGTACACACGCATGCATGCTGGCGTGCAACACTAACACATACACATGCACTCACGAACACACGCACATACGCACTCATGCATGCAACACTGAAACGTACCCTTGCACGCACGCAACACTCGCACGCCTGCATGCTCACATCACACGACGCAAGACACACGTTCAACCTATACGTGCATGCACCCTTTTTTAAGGACATGGATTGTTACGGGTATTAATCAATCTTATCCGTGATAAGCAGAACATTGATGTTTGCAGCGGTCTTTATGAATCACAACGTATCGAATGGGCTATCAACATAGTAGGCTTATCTACATGAAAAAGATGATGTCACACTCAATGAACAATCATCGGTTTATGAAATGCCGCTTCTAACCGCCCTGGCCCACCAAAGGTTCCTCTGCTGTGCGCTGCCTGCGTTGGGTCACTGACATGCATGCCATGCACCAAAAGAGCCCACATGCCAGTGGAAGAATGGCGCGGTGTCCTAGGTCAGAGTCGAGGGCGCCACTCGCGGCACGCCCGGCTGAACATGCCTCTGTGCCGCATTCAAACGCCTCCATGAAACCCGCCTGCGTGGAAGCCGAGAAACCAACTCTGGACACACGTCCGTTCATGACCGGGACGCTCCCCTATCTCCTCCACCATTTTGTCCACTCTTACAACGGCTTACGAAGATTAGTTATTCCGCATCCAAGCCGACTGGGTAGCCCGCCGAATATGAGCTATGCAGCTCGCTGATCCACCTCCCTCCCCTCGCCCGACGGAGCTAGTTGCCACCCCAAGCCGGCGCGCGGTTCAGCAACTCACCGCTCCAGGCCAGCTCGATGAGGAGCGGCGCACGGGCGTCGTTGTTGCCGTCCATGCCGCCACCTCGTACCGCGTCTCCCATTTCTGTGGCTGAGACTCCCATGCCGGCGGCCACGCCATGCAAGCAGCGACAGAAGCCGGGTGCGCGGAGAGCGACGAGTCGGTGGCCAGCGCCTCCGCGTCCGCCGCCATCATCGAGGAGAACTAGAACACGAGACGCCGACGTACACAGCAGGTGTCTTGTCAGATCCTTTTTTTGCGAGGACCTTCGTCGACCCCGCATGGGCTCCACAGAAGAGGGGAATGTTAGGATGAACTCGAGCCGGTGCTGGCCATGGCGAAGTAGTGGCCGGTGATGAACTCGAGCCGGTGCCAGCCACCATCATCTTTGGCACCAGCCAATGATATCAGTTGGGCAATGGGGAAGCGAGCCGTCCTTTGCGCTGAAGCATATACCTCCAGGGCTCCCGGCAGTCCGGTGATCGTGCTGCCGGACATGAGGAACACAAATCGATCGGTGGGCGACCACTTAGGCCAAGTATTATATACCTGTGACGTCCAGAAGTAGCACCGCGTAGTTCATTTGAATGTAATGAAATCCATCATGTTTGTATGAAAATCCGGTATTTTATATGATTTCCGTCGTTGTTTATATGAAATATCAGTTTTTTACGTGTTTGCGTGAATTTCGTCCGGTTGGTTGAGTTGCTGTCATAATGTGTGCGTCTACGGTTAGATGGCGTAATTTGTGGGTCGCCGGTCGGTCTACGGGCGGCTCAGGCGGCGTTGTGGGACAAAAAAACACAGCTCGTGCGAGCTCGTCTCCAACATGTGCGCTGGAGGATGCATGACAGCATGAGCACTCGAGCCATTCCTCGTTCATCGGTGGCAAAGGCACCAGTGGACAACAGGGTCGCCAATATTTTGGCTACCCCGGGCAAGATCCAAATAGCCCCTCCCAATAGATTCAAATCCCTCGTTCGCCGTGGAATTTTGCCATGTGTTGTTTTCATGGACTAGCAAGATGCCCGTGCATTGCACGGAACATCAAGATGCATTTTTTTACAAACTCATGCATGCATGCAAGGGATAATTAATGTCCTTCTTTGCTAGTACCACAAGGCAAACACCATTAATATTGCATCGATTAGTGTTAGTGGCCTTGTATATCTGCAAATTGTAATTTTGATAGTGTCCCCTTGTATATAAAAATGGAGGGAGAAAGATGAGAGATAAGGTGAGGAGGAGTCGGGCGTGGTAGTGACTGGTGGTCGGACTGGGCGGAGGCATGGGGATGGATGGCGCATTATGTCTAGATTTGTATCTCTCTCTCACACACACCCATGTAGATGGGGGACGTGCACGAAGAGAAGAGGTGCACGCACGGCGCACGTACTCCCGTCTCTTTCCCAACCACACCCGCGCGGGTACGCGGTGGAGCTCATTTCTGTACGAAAAAGGCAGCCCACGTGGTAATTTGGCACGTGTACTGGTTGTCCACTTGGTGGAGGGAGGATCGTCTACCATGGGTGAACAAACAAATTGCGACTTGACGCGTTATGTTAAATTAAAAAAGGAGGCAAACCATGTGGGGCCTACCTTAGAGGCAAGGCTATATACACTGGAGTACTTTTGATGTGTCCTGTCAACTCGCAGAACGAGGAGAAGCTTGCTTAGTATGCCGTCTCCCCCGCCCACGGGCGCGGTGGCTCGCAGGATGAGGTGAAGCTTGCTTATTACGCCTTACGCCCGCTCCCTCGCCCACGCGCGTGGTGGCTCGCAGCACGAGGAGAAAATTTTACTACTCCCTCCGTTTACTCCTCGTCCCTACTACGTACTTTGGTTAGTACTCCCTCCATTTACTTATACAAGGCCACTATAAAAAATACATTTTGCATCTATACAAGGCCACAAATAGTAATCGATACAAAAGTTACTACTCCCTCCTTTCCAGTTTACGGCTCAATTTCAAAATCTCTCCAACCAAGGTAGATGGTGAGTGGTCGAATTAATTTCGTATTTTCACAAGTAATTAGTACACTCGTTTTTCTCAAGAAGTTATGTTTACCGAGGCATTAATTAGAACGAATGCATGAATTACCACTAAATTTCCATGAACTTGTACATGCATTGGTTAGTTTCCTCTTGACACTGCTTGCGTCGGGTGATCTAACGCACCTCGAAATCCAACATGTAATGGTACTACTACTAGTATAGTAGAATTGAGACTCATCAAACGGAAAAACGAATGTTTTTTAGATGAGCCATATAAACCCTAGTGGGTACGTACTCCGTAAAAACAAATTTTTCCAAAACTAAGTCGCTCCCTTTCATGAATTCTGTAGTATACTCCTCCGTCGACGCTCCCTTTCATGAATTATGTACTTCCTGTCGCCGACATGTGGGACATATAGCAACCGGGTCGACGTGTCAAGCACCAAATAACAGTGCAGAACAGCAGGGGGGACGCACCCCACTCGTACCGGCCCAATAGTAGTAATGAGCAATGAGATGTCAAATCACAATGCCGCTCTTTCCGAGACGGACGAAGCAACCATTATTTCACACTTCGGTTCGCCATCATCTCAAACCACGTACTAGTATTGCTTCTGCCTCAAGAGGGACACACGCATCGCCTTGGTACATCATGACACGTGGGACCGCATGACAGGCCATGCTCCCCCGCTGATCGCTCGGTAAAATCACCTCATTTTTACTATACTTCCTTCGTATCGGTTTACTACATGGCATGCACGTCATTCTAGGTTGAGAATTTAACTGGCTATATATGTGATGAACAATACTCTAGCCTTTCAAAAAAATGTATACTTTTGTATAGTAGTACTATCGATGGATTACACCATGGAGCAAAAATTGAAATTAAAAAAAGGTGGTACATATAGAGAGCGCTCATCGCCAAATTATGCATATAGTACTATTAAAAAGACTAGTCACAATAATGGTGACTAGCACAGCCCACCCCTCAAATAAAACTAAGAGGGTGCTTGGATACGTTTTAGTCCCATGACTAAAAGTAGTGGGACTAAAACATGCTAGCCTCACCCATGCTTGGATCCAAATACTAAAAAGGCTAAAATCAAGTTAATGAGCATTTATTATCCTCCAAACCCTCCAATCCAGAACTCGCCTGTGTTAAAGGAGAGGAGTTAAATGAGTAGAGAGAGGACTAATCCACATTTTAGTAGGGGTACCCCTGACTAAAAATTTTTAGTATCAAGACTAGTTTTAGCCCCTCTTTAGTCAGGGGTGATTGGAAATTTAGCCTCTTAAAGAGACTAGTTTTAGTCAGACTAAAATAAGTCCCTTGGATCCAAGCACCCTCTAAGCATCCTAGAATTCTTTGACAAAATTAAGCACCCTTAAATTCTTTGACAACTAAACTGCTGGCTATATGATGTTGGCCATATATATTGTACGTATATAATGTGAAGAAACAAGTGGTAGTACTATACCAACTAAAAGATGAAATGTAAGAAATACTAGTATGTACGTACTGAAGAGATAAAGTAATGAGAATATACATAACATAGTTCTGCTGGGGGCTTAGCACAACACACCCCTCAAATTAAATTAAGCACACCTAAAATTAAACTTTGCAACTATTCCGGTAGACACTGCATTAGAACCACCATGAGCAACGACACTGCCACCTTACTCGGAGTCCTCGTCCACGTCCTCGACTTCGTACTTGTCCCTCTTCCTCTAGGCTGATACTTCTTTGCTTGAACCGCACACTTGGCTGTTGCTCTTCATCCAACTCTTGTAGATATTGAAGCAAAGGTAGCCATCCATTGCAGCATAGTGGATGTGGTCTATATCTAGTACATTCCGCTGCCATGCATGACGATGAAACGTGTAATGAGGTTTCTCCAGTTTACCGTACGAAGGATGAACCATGGCTCCTGCCAGGGTCAGCATTGAAGGCTGACGAGAGGACACCAGCCGATTCTTCTGGAGGTTGAAGGTGTTGCCTACAATGAGGCCTATCCGACACAGGACTTCTTTGTCGTTACCAAAGTCTACAGTAATGAATTTCACTGTTTTGTCCTTGAGGAAGTTCTTAAAATCCTGGCACTCAACGTCAAATGGCATATGTGGTAGACCAAGCAAACATTATGTACGCAAACCTGGATCACGGCGGGCTTCTTCCTCTCTTCGTCCTTTAGATCCTTCTCTCGTCCCAGGACTGTGGTGTACTCAACATCTAGCCCAGCGAACCACCCATCATCTGAGTTTTCGAACATGCAGCTGAAGCGAGAAAGGCATCATTTCACCGTCGCAGAAGAACGGGTGTAGATGACGTCGAACTCATCGCTGGTGATGGTTCTAACCTTGTACTCACTGCCGATCGTGGAGATTTGGGACACCATGGATTTGGGAGGAGGGTTAGGATTAGTGGAACTGCCGTAATGTGAATGGATGGGATGACTAGGAGCTAACCGCCGTAGTATTGAAGGACATGCGGGGACGAGTAGGAGCGAACTGCCAGCGTGCGAACGGTAGGGTAGTGGCTTTCCCTTCTCCCATGATACGGGCTTCCGAGAGCCCTTGGATCTGAGATCAAATGGTTGCATGGCGTGATTCTAGACCTATGGGTGAATATCCTATCCTGGAGGGTTATTCTGCAAATTTTCAGCAACTTAGCATGCGACCATTTGATCTCAGATCCAAGGGCTGCCAGCAGCCCGTATCATGGTCGCACCTACCACGATCGTTGTGTCGCTCGCGCGGTCGCGCCCTTGGAGATTTAACACGGTGCGTTAGGCTATATGATGTTGGCATGTCATACATAGTCATCACTTAGTCACTCATACTACAACAAGGTTGGCTATAAGTGTATTTTTTTACTCCTCTCTATCTCTTTCTTCGTACTCAAGGAAGAAACGGTGCTAAGCACGTGTATTTATTGCATTTGCCAAGGAGTGACCTCTTCCAATGAAATGGTGTTGCTAAGTTTGCTTCATTTAATTAGCTATAGACTCAAAATTGTCTTTTCACCTAGGTACACGCGCTTAGCACCGTTTCTTTCTTGGGTCACCAAACTAGTCTCTTTCTTCTTGATTAACTTGCCACATCAGACTTTATGCCTATGTGGCAAGCTTAAGCACCTATAGGAGCAAGTAAAAGTAAGTACAATAGTGTGCTTTACATGGCATTTTTGCATATGTGGAGGAAAGAGAGGCAAGGAAAAAGTGGAGAAGTGGGCTCTCATGCAAGAGCCAGGCTCTACTACATGGTGGAGCATTGGGAGAGGCACATGTATGGAGGTGGTCACAAATCTGGGAGACTCACGCCGGTCGTAGCGCCGCAATTAAAATGATGATGGCAAGTCAAATCACGGGGCCCCACCTGTACAGCAGTAACTCGCTGTCAAATCACACAGCCCTACGTTTGCAGCAGCCTATACTCCCTCGTCTTCTCGCGTCTCTGTCGAACCGACTAGGCGGAACTGCCCTGCCGCCTACCGCGCAGGAAAAGCCCCGCCCTCGACTTTTAAATACAACTACATCCGCTTAAGAATCCAATGATATACTTTTTGTGACATAGTAACTCATATTTAGTTAGTCAAATGGATGACCTAGAACTACGTGCAGGCCCTATAAACCGAGACAACTAAAAATAAAAAAACCGAGACAGAGAGGGTAGTTCAGCACGTATCTTTTTAGATCAATATAGTCGGGATTCACCAAGGAGAAAACCCAAGTGGTAGGCTGCTCCTGTCATGTTGGCGTAGCAACTCAAACAGGGTCAGTCCGCACATGAAATGGCGACACACTTAGCAGGACCCCTTTGGCCGACATGTGGCTCATCCACCATCTTGTTCCATGTGCGATGCACCAAATTACAGTTCAGAGCAGCGGTTGCAATTGGAGGCAACGCGGTCGTAGCGCCGCAGTAGTAGAAAATGAGCGACGAGGGGTCAAATCACAAAGCCCCACTCTAGGGCGCAAGAGCATAAAGAAAAGAGAAAACAATGATGCGTGCGGCAGCTACCTAGGGCACCCTAGGGTAGGGGTCTCCACTATACAGATCCTTTTTTTGAAAGCGCCTCCACTACAAATCGGCTTCTCCCTCGTCCTCTTGAAGAAAACCGATGATGAGTGCGGCGGTAGGGTTTGTAGGAGTACTACGGTGTGCGGGGCCACGTCGTAGTAAACGGGCTTGAGCCGACGCCTTAAATATGTGTGGGCCGCTTGGTTTTATGGGAACGAGGCAGCATTTTGGGTTCAGGGACCAGTGGAGATATAGTACGTACAAAAAATTGTGGACGTAGGTTCGACCGAAAGGCAATGATGCATGGGCCCTGCATTTTGATATACCCGGGGCCGCGTGAAATTTGCTACTCTACTCAAAACTAGTAAGGTACACTTGTATTGAACGCATGAGATTTCGAAACCAAATTATGAATAAATACACACTATAGGATGTAAAGCTTTGAGTCATATATGCATGATGTAGATGTCCGTTTAGTTCTTATAGTTTATATCATTCAAAATCAATAAGTTTTATAAAAACGTTAAGATTCATGGGGTTGTGCATTATACTCCCTCCGTTCCAAAATAGATGACCCAACTTTGCACTAACTTTGTACAAAGTTAGTGCAAAGTTGGGTCATCTATTTTGGAACGGAGGGAGTAAATCATAAAGTAAAAAAAATAATGGCAATTCATTTAGAAAATAATAATCAATTATGATACAGAAGATTCTAGAACAAAGGAGAAGTGTTTGTGTTTTGAGGATTGTGCATTATGCTTAAGTTCAACCATGGAGTCTTCTAAATTGTACATGTGGCAGATCTGGTGGAATGTTGATGATATCCAACGGCCAGTAGTGCTCGGATTTGCCTATCTCTGCACTGTCGGGTTAGCTTCATCCAGCAACCATCTTTCAAAGTTATTGGCACACTATATAGTTCTTGTGCCATAGTTGCATGTTTTGGAAAAAAGTACTAGTGGGTTGTACTATCTATTTAGGAATAGAAGATGTATACATGGAAGTTGTAGGGAAAGAGATGACATGGAGCATCTCAATTCCTATGAGTAGGGATTGGAAAAGAGATGTCGTTTGGTTCACATCATAGGAACTTTTCTATTGAATATAGAGATGACATGTTTCTCAATTCCTATGAGGAGGTATTAGAAAAGAGATGTAATTTGGTTCATATCATAGGAACTTTTCTATTGAATATACGCTAATGTTTATTTTCCTTTGAAATTAAGGGAGTATAGGAATCCATTCATATGAACCAAGTGGCTCTAAAGCTATAGAAATGATATCATGTTTATTTCCTTTGAAATGTGGTGTATATGAATCTATTCCTATGAACCAATTGGCTCTAAAGGAAAAAATCCTACAAAAATCATATCATATAGAGTTCCTATGATATTCCTCGACACTAAAGGATGCTTGAAATTGCTGCGGATGATACGATGGTCTTTCTTTGTAGACTCCTCACCCAACTTTATAGTTACCTCTCGAAGATGAATGAAATGATATATACATGGTATTCTACATGTGCAATTTGGTACATGAAAACTCGGTAAAAGTTTGCGAGGTTCGAATTTTCAATAAAGCTATATGCACTGCATTTCAGAACGGAGGGAGCATACGGCAGTTGCTAACACTCACGTGGAAGATTGTGTGTAGGAGGAGTGGCTGTTCTGTTAAATGACATGGCAAAACTGACACTGTCGGATGCTGATCTAACGGTCCTTACGGCGTTCATCAGGAAAAGGCTTGTGGCGAACGTTTGTAGGATAATGATTTACGGACACATGCATTGCATTGATACGTGCCCCCCACTCTCTCACGCACACACACCCTCACGAGTCACGACTCTCTCGAGTCCTCTCGCAGACTCGCACGTCGCACCCACCGTCTATCTGCAGGTAGACGTCACGCACATATGTGCTCTTCACACCCTACCCTCAGAACTTCTAAAAAACAAAAGACGACGCGCACATTTTATTTTAGCTCACACGTCACACACTTGTACTATTACTCTTGTGGCAAACATTCTTTGGGCATAGTATATTGTACTCTCACGAAGAGAGGCGGTGCACACACGCACTAGTTCTCTCACACCCACTCGCGGGTACACGTAGGAGCGCAATTTTTTGAAGCTGGTACAACAAAATTACTCCACTATATATAAAAGCAGGAGCCTTAGCGCTTGCTTTACTAGGGTTCCTCTCGTTCATTCTCTCATGCTCTCCAAATCTAAGCAACACATAGGTGGCCACACTCTCTCTCAGCTCACGGCTGGTCACAAATTCGGTCGGACAACCTCGACCGAGGCAGGGGTGTAGGTGCATCGTTCACGCTGTCGTTGGTGGCGAGGGAGGAGACCAACGGCTGCCCGCGTGTCCCGATCGGCGGCCGTGCCGTTCTCTTCGAGAGAGCACCAGCTCGGGAGGGTCTCCGACCCCTTCTTCCTCCCTGCAGTATTGTGGCCAAGATGCGGCCTCCCGACGCCATCTTTGCGACATGCCGACGACCCTCAGGTATATATTCCTTCGAAACCTGCCTTGCTCTACTGCCCCAGCTCCCTTCATGTGGATCCTTTTCTACTTCCGTCCGCTATTCCAAAGCCACCTAGACTTCTACTAAGGCATGTGCTTTGCACGTATGTTCTGTATGATAGATACTCATATACCTTCTTTTTAGAGAGAGAAATGGGTACTCGTATCTTGAGTAGATATCATAGTGTGTTTGTTTGCATGATCTAAGGACTATTCTGAAATAAGAAGCAAATCGCTTGCACAAATCAAACTGAGTTCCAAGTAAGAATTTGATTACAAGATAAAAGTTTTAGTTTTATTATATGCTGTTTCCTGGGTTCCATTGATGTATAGTTCCAGAGTTGTTTGACGGTTTACATGCATGTTTATGGACTATTTTGTGCAACTAAATAAGTCATTTAGGTCTGACAGACACTCATGTCCTGTATTAGCTTGAGGTATAGCTTATGTATGACTGAAATAAAATATTACACTTTTTCTGTGAATAATAAAAACATTACATTTCTCGATGAAGCAGAATAAAACTTTAGCTAGCATCAGCCATGCAATGTTATGTTATGTGAACAGTGTAAACTTTGCAGTATAGCGGCATCTCAAAAATCCATTTTTACAGTAATCTAAAAAATAAGTTAGTAGTAGAGTGTTTATTTCCCAGATGACAACGGGGAACCAAAATGTGCTAGCTATTTGCCAACTTGTCGTACTTGCATGTGAGGAGGTGGCAGCAGTTTCTAGACATTTCTCAACTTCAGTAGGTGCAATCCAGATTCAACGGGGACTTCTTTATTTGTTTACTTGGAGAGTAGAGTCGGCCATGTGCACAAGGAGCGGGAGCGAATCCGGCAGGTCTTAGCCGTCAGATCATGTCATCCTTTGTTTGATGGATGGCAGTGATATGCATGAGAGGGGAAATGAACGGTGGATTTTGAGCCAATGCTTGTTTGGGTGGGAGAACCGAAGATGGAGTGGTAAATCCAATTTCAAAACTGCCGCATTATAGTAGTAGTAGATTAGAAGTAAAGCTATTTCATACAGTCGACTCAAAGCGTCGGTTCAAATAGGGAAGAAAGTGGGAAAGTTGTAACATGAATCTAGGACTTGGTTCTAAGAGGAAACGGGGGAAAGTAGTAATATCTGTCACTGCTTAAATAACCGTATATCTTATTTGCACAAACATGGATGTGTGTCTCCATATCGTTTCGGGATGTCTGTCTCCGTATCGTTTCTATCCGCGCAATCAAAAGCACACACCTCAATTTTAGTACAACCGCGCAAAATGAGATGGCTATCCCTCGCTACCGTCGTCTAACCTCCCGTCTTCAAGGTATCCCTACATTGGCAGTAACTAAGGTAGAATGACCAATGCAATCTAAAAGAAGTTGATTCATACATTTTACTGCATCCTAGTCCGGAATGCACTTTCTACCAGTTCATCCATGGACCAAGGACTAGCTGGCACGGCTGCACGGCTGTTTTTTGGACAGGTGCGCGGACAAGAGGCATTGTGGTCTGCTTATTTCTGCAAATAGCGGTGCTTAAATTTAGTGGAATGCACAAGCATTTCAGCTGGTCAGTACACTGCATGGTTCAGTTCAGCATTCCAGCTGATACCACAATTATAATTGGTTATTTTGGAATGAGAGAACCTAACCCTGAATGGTGGCAACAAGAAAAAACCAGAGTGAACTCTAGGAAATTTAAGCCTGCTGGGAGGCCCTTTGCTCAGAGAGAAGCCTTGCTTGTTTTTTTCCTGATTTGTAAACCTTCTCACAACTTTGTCTTTTTCTGTGAACTAGTATATGTTTGTTATGTTCTATGAATCATTGAGATGTATAAAATTGCTTAACTTATGCTTTTCAAGTTTTTTATGAAGACGAGTTTAATGTGAGTGTTCCACATGAGCGCTGGACTAGCCTATGAACGTTTGGAATTTATTACATTATGGCCTCAATTAACTGCATGAACCACGGTAACAAGATACATAGTTGCTTATATGTCAGACAACAGATTGTTGATTGTTAGCTGGTCGATAGCCTAGTGTTGAAGCAAGCTGAGCCAATGTGCCGTGTTTTGCACAACTGCTTACAAGTGGGGTAGCACCAACAGTGTTTACAAGTACTTATGTATACGTCCGTGCACGGTTCTCGAACGAGTGCTCTATTTCATCAAAACACACACTGCTCGTAAGATAAACCGTGACAACTTATGTCTTAGCATGCCATATTCATGAAAAAACTTGTGAGGACACATCTGTTTCGGCAACAATTATGATGGTTCTCACATGATTCACGGGCACACAAAAGTAGCAACAGTTCCCATAGACGGATTCAAACAGAGTACTAGCCCCAGAGGGGTCGATAACAGGCAAGGTTCGGATAATTAGACACAATCCAAACTACTATTAAACACTAGCTGGGGCAACTATTTCATGCCTCGATCTAATTTGGGCTGGACACAAGATGGACCTTGCCATGAACATCATCGAGGACGTCCCGCAGCAGCTCAATCCTGTGAACCTTCATGAAGACAACCTTGTTGCCTTGCCACTGATAAACTTGTTTGTGGGGGAATGCCACATCATCTTCCTGTGTAAGCTTGACAAGAACAGTATTCCTCACAAACAAAGGAGTAGCTTTGAACTTCTTGTGCTTCAGTACACCCTGGACAACACGCCTGACAACAGTGAGGCTGGAATACAACTCTTCATTGGTATAACCGCAAATGGCTTCTAGGATCCAACAACCTAAGAACTCTGTTTTCCCAGTGCGTATATTTAGGTCGTCCGCCTCATAGCGAGTGACATGTACAACCACACAATCCTTGTCCGCATCAGGGCTCTAATTGAAACATAAACAAATTCTGAATTACTTTTCAGTATAAGAAACACAAGTTATTTAAACCACAACATATACCATGGCATCAAAGCTAATAAAATTTTGCATTATTAATCACCACATACTTCCTTTTCTAAAAAAATCACCACATACTTAGATGAAAAACCACAATTGAGATCGGCAAAGAAGGAAATCACCTTGGGCAGCTCAGCGGGGGGGGGGGGACACTTCCTCGAAGGGGGAAAACTGCTCCTGCAGTGCCACGGGGGTTGTAACCTCAAACGGGGCGTTGACCATCTCAGTATCTGGGGTCACCTTGGTGGTTGCCTCCATCTTCTTGGAGCTCCCTGTCTCGTGGGGATCAGCCTCCCGCATCTGCTCCAATATCGGCAGAACTTTGCCTGGTTCTCCTTGGTCCATCATGAAACTGACGAATACTAGGAGTCCACTGAAAGGAGAACACAATCGCAATGACAATGAAACAAAAAAGAGAGTGAGGATCAGTTACTGCTTTGCAAAAGTTCTTTTTTTCCTCTAAACGAAAATATACCAACATCACGGATCCGCTTACCTTCCCTTCATTCGGAGAGAAGAACAGTGGCAGATGCAAGTGTTGCCTTTCTTGAAGACGGTGAGGGAGAAGGGGATTTAGCGAAGAGTGAAATGATGGTTGCTTTGTCCGTCAAACTTAGACTGCGGGGAGGTGGGGTTTTGTGATACGACGGATCATTACTGCCGCTCTACGACCAGGGTGACTCTACGCCTGCATACTGCCTTCTAATTTGGTGGATGGCATTTGGGCCCGCACGCTGCATGGCCCGCATGTCGATGAACAAAAGTATAACGACATTCAGTAGAGGGAGACATTTCAATGGCCTAGGAGGAGCCAGAGGCGGTAGAGTGTCTCCACTGTACTAGTAGTAATTGTTTTTCTGGGTAGCTGTAGAGTCTCTCCACTATACTAGTAGTAATTATTTCTCGGGTCCCAAGACAAAACAGCCCATCCACACTAGTAAATAGTAAAATCAATTCAAAAACCTGGGTGCTCTTCTTTCTCCTCACTCCCACCCACCTCACGTCAGCTCGCTCCACTCGTACCCCCAAATTCCTCACCTCACTCCTACAGAAAACCCCAGCTCCCCTTCTTCCTCATTCCTACAGAAAACCCCCAGCTCCCCTTCTTCTTCACTCGCAGTACAACTAGGCTCGTCATTCGTTACTCTGCTCAAATCCGTGAGCACGATGCGACACCCTCGAGGAAAATGGAGTCGGCTGACCCCAGGGCCAAGAAGATGAGGCTCCCGCCAGCGGCGACGCCTATTGTAGATCCCGCACCCGGCAGCGCGGGGAGAAGCTGTGACCCCGCCCTCACCGGATCCCAGGAACCCGTAGAATCTCGGGTGGACCGCATCAGCGATCTCCCGGACGCCATCCTTGGGGAGATCATCTCGCTTCTCCCCACCAAGGATTGCTGCCGCACCCAACTACTCTCAATTCGTTGGCGCCCTCTATGGCGCGCCGTTCCCCTTAATCTCGACTATCGTCAGCTATCTCTCTTCAGTGATTTTGAAATCCCCAGAGCCATCATCTCCTCCCACCAGGGCTCCGTTCAAAGCCTATGCATCCCGTCATGCTACCTGAGCAAGCATACCATGCCCTGCACGGTGGACGCCTGGCTGGAATCCCCTGAATTCACAGAACTACAGCTGCTTGAGTTCTACTATTCCCCTGGAAATCACATACCACATACCGAACGCCATGAACTTGTGCCCTCAGCACCGATGTCCATCTCAGGGTTTTCGCCCTCTCTCCACACCGCCACCTTTGCGTAGTGCTACCTACCAGACAATCTGGTACTAAACCTTCGACTCCCATTTCTCAGGAAACTTTCACTTGTGCGGGTTCATATATCGGAGGCCTCATTGCACAGCACTGGAGTGCTTGGTGCTTGTTTTCATAGTTAGAATTGGTTGTCTCCAAATAAAGTCGCCTAACCTTGTAAGAATTGGAATTTCTTTTGACGGAAGGTAGCTCATCATCCAAGATGCCCCTTCACTTCAAAGGTTGATCCTTCATTCTAGTTATTCAACGTTGCAAATAACCGTCCTCTTTGCGCCTAAACTAGAGACCTTGGGTGTAATACATGATCTCTGTGCTCATTTCGATATGGTGTTTGGCTCCACAGTTCTTCAGGTACTTTATATTATCATCTACACTTGTAACCATAAGCTCCATTTTAAATTTCTGCGCATAATTTATATATCATCTTGGAGTACACATTTTGTACTAATATTATGTTCTATGCTCAATGAAGAATTTCTCCATGGATGGCCTATCAATGGTGCTGGATTCTGTCAAGATCTTATATATCCAAATGAATAGTTTTGATCTGAACAAGATTATTGGCTTGCTGTAATGCTTTCCATGTCTGGAGAAGTTGTATATAAAGGTGATAATTTCACGCACATTGGAAGCCCGCATATAGTGTACTAGAATTAACCGTTCAGTTGTTGATCTTTCGACACTCTTCTTTTAGACCTTAACTGTTTTCAATCTTCATGTCTATTTAGGCAACAGGACGGGGTAAGAAAGTTATAACCAATCAGTGGATTCGTAAGCATCGGGATTTTATCACGTCTCATGAGATTCGATTGAAGACAATAACGCTAGAACGATATGTAGCCAACTATGCAAACACAAGATTTGTCACATTCTTCCTACTGAATGTGAGGTTACTATTGTCCATCAGGCTTAAGTTTATCAGCAGCATGGTTTTGACGGATGGGTATGTCGAAGAGCAAAAAAAGGAGTTTCAGGTGGGCAAAAGAGCTTCTGAACGTGTCGGGCTTCTATTTACAACATATTGTGGTCATAATCCAGTAAATTTTATGTCCCAGGATGTTCATTCTATGGACCTGACCGATCCACTTGACTGTGACTGCCGAAAACAGTGCTGGAGTTAGATGTTGTTGGCCTTTTCAATCTGGTTTTTTTGTAAACCTGATGAACAATTAACCCTCGTGCTTTTGTACAGTTTGTAAGCTGGAGTTAGATGTTCCTGCCCTTTTCAGCTCGGCTGTGACTGTCATATTTTCTTTGAAACAAGGCAAATGGCTTGCCATTCGTTTAATTTAGAGTGAAATATTGTAACAAATCCAAACCAAGGGAAATAACATCATTCTCGCTGGCTGCTTGAGCTCACTGTGCATTACAAAAGCCAAGTGATTAGCCCCCACCAGCACCCACAAACTTATTTCGAACTAGCACATCAAATGGGATGTAAATTTTCATAGGAAAGGCTACATGACCGTGACAGATTTGTATTCTGACATTTGGGACTCGCGAGGAAATAGCCTATCCAAGGTGGTGTCGACTTACTAGCCAGTCAAGAAACGATTCTGCCTACCAGCCGTTGGATTGACATCCAACATCTGTTGTGTACCTTCTATCTCTTGTCTTCTTCTTCCTCCAATCGCCCAAACCAAACCACCCCGTCGGCTCCGCCTGCTCCCGCCTCCCATGGCTAGCTGTGCCTCCGCTGCCCTACTGTACGTACCCTCCAACATTGGTCAGTCCCTCCCTCTATCCCCCCACACGCCCTGTTATTCTCCGGCGACGTCAGCCCCAACACGCACCCGCGCCCGAACTAGTCAACCCTCGTACTCCCCTCCGCCTGTGACTGGACCAGCGCATCTTCAACAGCTCCTGTTTATTCCGTCCGAGGCCTCGTCATCGTCCTCCGCCTTGCGGCCTTGGTTCGCTTGCCGTGCGTGGTGCGCCGCCCTCTTGCATTGTCAACGTCGTCAACAACCGAGAGGAACAAGGAGATGATTGTAAATGGAGAGGATGACAGTAGGGACCCACCAGTGTCATGGCAGTGCGCAAGCAAGTGCCTCTATAGTACAAGCCCAAAAATATGGTTCCTCCTAATGGTTGGACATCTGGGGCTCACGCCATTGTCAACGTAGTCAATAAATGAGAGAATTACACTACGAGCGGCTGACACCAGGGACCCAGCAAGTCATGCAGTTTTTTTGAGGAACAAGTAGTTGTTATTTATACTAGTTTTAGCGACGGATCAGGGTAACAACAGGGCTGTGCGGGGGCAGTGGCCCATCTAGCCAGGGTTTTATTTATGTTTACCACATCATGAGCCCAGTTGTGTTTTTTTCTTGCTGAAAATGGCTATCCCAGTTCTATTTTTTTAAAGAAATACCCAAACAAGGCCTACTTGCTTTATCGGCCCTGCTGGGCTGCAAATCTTTCAAGACGAGGAGAGTTTAATTCGGTTTGCCCGGAAATGGGCTGTACATTTTTAAAACACATCAAACCGGGAATTAGTTTCAATTTTTTCAATACAAGATCTTAAATTCCATTGATTTTTATGCGTGTACAATTATTTGGATTATATATTTATATAAATTGTTTTTCAAAATAGTTTGAATGTGAATCGATATTTCTGGATTAAAAACAGTTGACCGCACCGAAATATGCAAAATTTCGTATACTTTTTAACCCTGGCCACAATATGGGGTGTGATGCTAACAAAAAGAAGATGGGCTCCAAAAAATTCTTAAGAATTAGCAAATGGGCTGTACATTATTAGAAATAATGGCAGATGGGTTGTATGCTATTTTCCGTAGATTTGAGGCTGACTTGTGCGCCTACTACAGGTTGACGCGTATGCTTTCATAAAAAAAGGTTGAAGCACACGCAACACCCTGTCAACTTAGTCAACACACGAGAGCAGTGACTGTTGGATGTCCATCCAACGGCTGTCGTGCTTCTTCAATCTCTGCTCTTCATGCTCAAGCCGCTCAAACAAGCACCGGCGGGACTGCCTGCTCCCTCCTCCCGCGGCCAGCTATGCTACCGCGCAGGCCTCACGGCCCCACCGTACTCCCATCGCTGGCCTAGCCATCCCTCTACTCACCCACACATGTTGTTATTCTCCGGCGACGGCAGACGAACCAGTAAACCCTCGTACTCCTCCGCGTGGGAAACAACTGCCGAGTATTCCCTGGCTCCGTCTCGTTCCCTTCCTAGGCCTCGCCGTCGTCCACCGCCCTGGTGCTCTCGGCGTGGCCTGGTCAACGTGGTCAATGAACGACATCCATCGGAAGTGGACTGTACATGGAGAGGCTGATAGCTAGGTCCACAGCCGCACGCAAGGAAATGCCTCCTTATTACGCGCAAAATAATGATTCCTCCACCTGACAGCTAGGACCCACAGGAAGGGCCTCTGTATTTCGCGGAAAAATGTTCACCCCGCTGACAGGTCGGCCCACCAGCTATATCTTCGCACGCAAGGAAGTGCCTCCTTATTACGCCCAAAAAAGGAATACCCCCTGCTAGCCGGGACCCACCATATTGTTGGGCTGACTTGTGGGCCTGCTAAGTTGACAGCCGGACTATCTCTATTGGCCGGACTGTTAGACTATGAAGATACAAGATTGAAGACTTCGTCTCGTGTCCGGATGGGACTCTACTTGGCGTGGAAGGCAAGCTAGGTGATACAAATATGGATATCTCCTCCTTTGTAACCGACCTTGTGTAACTCTAACCCTCTCCAGTGTCTATATAAACCGAAGGGTTTTAGTCCGTAGGACAACAACCATAACATACAATCATACCATAGGCTAGCTTCTAGGGTTTAGCCTCTCTGATCTCATGGTAGATCTACTCTTGTACTACCCATATCATCAATATTAATCAAGCAGGACGTAGTGTTTTACCTCCATCAAGAGGGCCCGAACCTGGGTAAAACTTCGTGTCCCTTGCCTCCTGTTACCATCCGGCCTAGAGGCACAGTTCGGGACCCCCTACCCGAGATCCGCCGGTTTTGACACCGACATTGGTGCTTTCATTGAGAGTTCCTCTGTGTCATCGCCGCTAGGCTTGATGGCTCCTATTGTCATCGATAGCGATGCGGTCCAGGGTGAGATTTTTCTCCTCGGACAGATCTTCGTATTCGGCGGCTTTGCACTGCGGGCTAATTCGCTTGGCCATCTGGAGCAGATTGAAAGCTACGCCCCTGGCCACCAGGTCAGATTTGGAAGTTTGAACTACACGGACGATATCTGCGGAGACTTGATCTTCAACGGATTCGAGCCACAGCCGGGCGTGCCGCACTGTCGCGATGGGTATGACCTAGCTCTACCGCCGAACAGTACCCCAGAGGCCGAGCCTGCATCAGCTCCAACCCTTAGCTCGGAGCCAACTGCGCCAGTCGAGGACGGATGGCTAGACACCGCCTCAGGGGCTGTAGTTTCAACGGCGATCGAGCCGAACACCAACCTCATCCTCTGCGAAGCCCGTGACTCCAAGGTGTCGGACTCTTTTCCGGACTCCGAACCATCCGCGCCCCTGCCAATCGAATCCGATTGGGCGCCGATCATGGAATTCACCGCCGCAGATATCTTTCAGCACTCGCCCTTCGGCGACATTCTGAATTCACTAAGGACTCTCTCTTTGTCAAGAGAGCCCTGGCCGGATTATGGCCAACAGGATTGGGATGCGGAAGACGAAGAAATTCGACGCCCACCCACCACCCACTTCATAGCCACTGTCGATGATTTAACCGACATGCTCGACTTCGACTCCGAAGACATCGACGGTATGGATGACGATGTAGGAGACGAACACGAACCAGCGCCTATAGGGCACTGGAAAACCACCTCGTCATAAAACATATACATGGTGGATGCACCCAACGAGAGCAATGGCGACGAGATAGCGGAGGATGACCCCTCCAAGAAGCGACCCAAGCGCCAACGTCAGCGGCGCCGCTCTAAGTCCCGTCAAAGCGAAAGTGGTGATACCGGCACAGGAGATAATAACACTCTGAATACTGACGAAGACAACAACAATCCCCTCCAGCAAGATTTAGAGAAGGAGGATGAAGGAGCCAGCTCTCCTGAGAGAGCGGCTGAGGAGGAGGATGACAATTACATGCCCCCCTCCGAAGACGAGGCAAGCCTCGATGATGATGAATTCGCTGTCCCAGAGGATCCCGTCGAACAAGAGCGCTTCAAGTGTCGGCTTATGGCCACGGAAAATAGCCTGAAGAAAAAGCAGCAGCAGCTTCAAACTGATCAAGATCTACTAGCTGACAAATGGACTGAAGTCCTCGCAGCCAAGGAATTTAAACTCGAGTGCCCCTCCAAGAGTTACCCAAGGCGCAGGTTACTACCCCGACTGGAGGAAGAAGCGTATGATATGGCTGATCGGCCACCTCGTGGCCGCGATAGAGACGCATTCCAGCCAAAAGCTCAGCCTCCACCCGAACGCCATTCAAATAAAAAGGCATGGGGAGATACGCCAGACCTGCGAGACATATTGGAGGACAAAGCAAAGCATTCAAGATGGATCTACGGATCATGAGGGCGCACTACCCCGCGAGACGATAAACGTCACGCCGGATACAGTAAAAGCAAATCCGGCCGGGCCGAACATAGCGGGCAAGACCCATTCGAGCTGCATCGAGATATAGCCCAATACAGAGGCGACGCACACCCCTTATGCTGCACAGATGAAGTAATGGAACATCAATTCCCAGAAGGTTTCAAACCTGTAAACATTGAATCATACGACGGCACAACAGATCTCGCAGTATGGATTGAGGACTTCCTCCTCCACATCCACATGGCCCGCGGTGATGACTTACATGCCATCAAATACCTCCCACTAAAGCTCAAAGGACCAGCACGGCATTGGCTTAATAGCTTGCCAGCGGACTCCATTAGCTGTTGGGAAGATCTGGAAGCCGCATTCCTCGACAACTTTCAGGGCACTTATGTGCGACCACCAGACGCCGATGATCTAAGCCACATAATTCTGCAGCCAGAAGAGTCGTGCAGGCAATTCTGGACTCGGTTCCTTACAAAGAAAAATCAAATCATCGGCTGTCCGGATGCGGAGGCCTTAGCGGCTTTCAACCACAACATCTGAGACGAGTGGCTACCCCGGCACCTTGGTCAGGAAAATCCAAAATCTATGGCAGCTCTCACGACGCTCATGACCCACTTTTGTGTGGGAGAAGACAACTGGCTGGCTCGCAGTAATAACATATCAAAGAACCATGGTACCTCAGATACTAAGGACGGCAATAGTAGGTCATGTCGCAACAAGCATAAGCGCCGCATTAACAGCGAAAATACTGAGGATACGGCAGTAAACGCCGGATTCAAAGGTCCTAAACCCGGTCAGTGGAAAAAGCCATTCAAATAAAGTACACCGGGTCCGTCCAGCTTGGACCGTATACTCGATCGCTCGTGTCAAATACACGGCACCCTAGACAAGCTAGCCATTCACACCAACAAGGATTGTTGGGTGTTCAAGAAGGCCGGCAAGTTAATTGCCGAAAACAAGGATAAGGGGCCGCATAGCGATGACGAGGAGGAGCCCCGGCAGCCGCACACTGGAGGACAGAAGAGGTTTCCCCCGCAAGTGTGGACGGTGAACATGATATACGCAACCCACATCCCCCAGAGGGAGCGGAAGCGTGCACTTAGGGACGTATATGCGTTGGAGCCAGTCGCCCCATAGTTCAACCCTTGGTCCTCCTGTCCGATCACCTTCGATCGCAGGGACCATCCCACTAGTATCCGTCATGGCAGATTCGATGCATTGGTCCTAGACCCAATCATCAACGGATTTCACCTCACTCGAGTCCTTATGGACGGCGGCAGCAGCCTGAACCTGCTTTATTAGGACACAGTGCGCAAAATGGGTATAGACCCCTCAAGGATCAAACCCACAAAAACGACCTTTAAAGGCGTCATTCCAGGCGTAGAGGCCCATTGCACAGGCTCAATTACACTGGAAGTGGTCTTCGGATCCCCGAATAACTTCCGAAGTGAAGAGTTAATCTTCGACATAGTCCCGTTCCGCAGTGGTTATCGTGCACTGCTCGGGCGAACCACATTTGCTAGGTTCAATGTGGTACCGCATTATGCATACCTCGAGCTCAAGATGCCAGGACCTCGCAGAGTTATTACTATCAATGGAAACACAGAACGCTCTGTCCGAACAGAGGAGCACACCGCGGCCCTCGCGGCGGAAGCACAAAGCAGCCTCTCAAGGCAATCTTACCAGTTCGGCGTTTCAAAACCCGGACACCTCCAAGCGCGCTCGGAGTAATCGGCAATTAGACCGCCTGGCGCGATCTGAGCTCGCGTAGCAATGCGGCCCCCACCCCAATCCCAGCCCAACGGCGATATTCGAGCCGCGCGTACATAATTACGCATTAAAAATACCATGGGCACAGGTGGGAGGGGGGGAACAACTGCGGCACGCCCCAAAACGTGGCCTAAACTGCACTAGGGGCTTCCCGTTTGGTTATTTTTCTTTTTCTTTCAGGACTTTAATCTCTGGAAGCACTGTCCGGCAGCTCTATTGCCGAGCACATGATACAGCAACCAAGGAGGCAGACAGCTACGTTATACAACGGAATTCCCAGGTTGATTACATACTCCATATCATTCCTCAGCTCGCCCTTGGGAGGGACATAGTCCTACTCTTTTGCTAATCGCACTATCTCTATCACTCTGCTTTAATGCAATTTTTCAATAAACAATGCATGACATTACGACTATTATTGCATTCTTGTTATATATACATCTATGTGTTCATTAATGACGCCTTGCAACCGTACACTCTGGTACGGCCAACACGCCAGGGGCTTACGTACCCCACAATGCGGTCTGAAAAGTCCGAACACTTTCACAAGTGCGGCACCCCGAACTTATAGCATTATAGGCATCAGCTCCGAATCATGTCTTTGGTCAAATGTTTGGTTTGCCCGGCTCCTATGTTTTAGTACCTTACGTTCCGCTCTATCGGCTAAGGCAGCGCTAGGAGAACTACTGCGATTGTGCCCCGGTTCTGCCGAGCTGAGCACCTCAGTAGAGAAAGCTAAAACTGACTGTCATGATAAGGCGAGAGACTGGTCACTGTTCGGCGAGGTTTTTCGAGTCCCTAACGACTTATGCCGCTTAGGGCGAAGGGCCGGCTCTGTCCAGCTTACAGGCGTGTATCGCACCCCGAATTCGGCCTTCCGAATACCAGGGGCTTCACCGAAGTTTAAAATTATAGAATTCTATGGCTAAGTGAGAGCGATAAAGCAGTATTAGTCCGGTTGCCTTGTTCGTTGTGCTGAGCACCTCCCTCGAAGGACCCAAACATGGGAACAAGAGTGCTCGGGTTTATCCCGAACACCCTAGCACTTGTGCATGGGGGCAGAAGCCGAGGACTAGCCATCTCTCAGATTGGATAAACAGTCAAACAGAAGGTAATATTTTAAACTCCAACAAGTGTTGCATAGCGCATATGAAACATGTTTTCATACATACAGGATAAAACGAGCAAGTCTCATTCAAATATTACATCTTTCGAGCACTCATCCGCGATGAGACGGGCACCTGGCAGAACACCCTCGTAGGACATCTCGGGGTAGCGGTGCTCCTTGCCCTCCGGCGGCCCCTCCTTGATCAGCTTCACGGCGTCTAGCTTGACCCATTGCGTTTTTACACGGGCGAAAGCCTGGCGTGCACCTTCAATGCAGAGGGACCGCTTGACAACCTCTAGCCGTGGACAGGCATCCACAAGCCGCCTCACCAGGCCGAAGAAGCTGTTCGGAAGGGCGTAGCCAGGCCACAACCGGACTATGAAGCCCTCCATGGCCTGATCGGCCGCCATATGTAGCTCGACCATCTGCTTCAGCTGGTCGCTCGTGGGCACCGGGTGTTTGGCCTCAGCATACTGAGACCAGAACAGCTTCTCCGCCGAGCTTCCGTCCTTGGCCTAGTAGAACTGTGCGGCATCGGACACACTGCGGGGCAAATCTGCGAATGCTCCTGAGGAGATCCGTATCCGGGTAAGTAATCGGTAATTTACTTTTACATGCTTGCTTTGCATATAAAAAGCCTTACCCACCACTATCTTCTTCATCGTGTCGATCTCTTGGAGGGCCTTTTGGGCTTCGGCCTTGGCAGATTTTACACTCTCGAGGGCCGCGGCAAGCTCAGACTCCTGCGTCTTGAAGTCAAGCTCCAACGCCTCGTGCTTCGTCATGAGAGCTTGGAGCTCTTGCTGCACCTCGCCCACCCGAGCCTCGTGCCTCTCCCGCTCGGTGCGCTCCTTGGCCGCTTTATCTTTGGCCTCGGTTAGTGCTTGCTGCAGGGTCTCCACCTCAGTCATGGCCCCTGGCAAACATATAACGATCCTGTCATTTTGCAATTGCGTCCTTTTTATATATACATATATCTATAGACGGGGTATTTCTTACCCTTGTTCTCCTCGAGCTGCCTTTTGGCAAGGCCGAGCTATTTCTGGGACCCCTTGAGGTCCTGCTTCAGTATGGCAACCTCCGCAGTTAGTGCGGCGGACACCAGCAGCGAAGCCTGCATATGCATATCGACATACTTATATTAGACTCCTGCGATATTATTTGATCCTCTGTTCGGCTTTTCTTTGTGAACACCGAACAAAGCATCAGGGGCTATTGTCTATGCGGTAATATTTCTACTACATTTTAAAACCACTCACCTCAAAGCCTGTTAGAAGGCTGGCACATGCTTTAGTAAATCCACTCTTGGCGGACTGAGCCTTCTGGATCACCGCACTCATAATAGTACGGTGCTCCTCGTCGATGGAAGCGCTTCGAAGCGCTTCCAACAGGGTGTCCGGCGCCTCTGGATGGATAGAGGTTGCCGGTACAGGCGTTTCGCCCATCTTAGAAGGAGGCCGCCTGCCCGAGTCCAGAACCATTGGAGGTTCTGGCGCGGTGTCCGGCTGAGGGCCGAACTCGGAGCCCTCAGGGGCTTTGTCCCCCTGCTCCCAGAGTCCGGGAGGCCGCCTTGGGGCGCCTCCGGGACTGTCTCCCCCCGACCTAGTGCTTCTTGGGACAGCACCTCGGCGTCGTTAGCAGGACGAGGGGAGGAGGTGGTCGGGACTGGATCGCTATCCATGTCTGATGACCACAGAGAGCCGTCCGATGACACATTGAGATTGGCTCGTGGCGGCCTGCATAACCACGTTCGACGTTAGGGAAAGCAGTACGGCGAAGGAATACTATGACTTACTCTGGTGTCCGAATACTTACGACTTTCCCAGGGGCTTGGCCCTGGGCAACCACTCGTCCTCACTGTCGACGACGGTGGTAGAAGGGAGGACCCTCCCTTTCTTGGACCGTCCGGCCTCCCCGGCCGAGGCGACCTTCCTTTTCTTGTCTCCCCCGACTGGAGGGGGAGCATCCTCTTCTGCCTCCCCATCTTCGGGGGAGGATTGCGCCATGGAGTCTTCGGATGGTAAGTCCAATGACGCCTGGCATCGGGAACTCTTTCGGGTTTCCTTGGCCTTTTTGGTCTTCTCTGGCACCATGTAAGGAGCCGGAGTCAGCATCTTCACCAGAAGGGCGCTTGCTGGGCCTTCAGGCAAAGGAGCCAGAAAGTCGATATGTCCGGCCATTTTCTTCCAGTCCTGTCAAAGGCATGGGAGTTTAGATCCCGCATAGAGTCAATCTATATTAAAAAACAAGTATCCTGTGAAGGGTAAAATAGCTTACCGCACTGGCTTGGCGCATCACGCTGAATCCTCGATCCTCATTAATGGGGGGAGGGACCTCGGCGCTCTTGAACAGCACCCTCCAGGCATCTTCGTGGGTCGTATCGAAGAGCCCGTTCAGAGTTCGGTGCTGCGCCGGGTTGAACTCCCACAAGGTGAACTCCCGTTGTTGGCATGGGAGTATCCGGCGGATGAGCATAACCTGGACTATGTTGACGAGCTTGAGCTTCTTGTCCATCATATTTTGAATACATGTCTGGAGTCCGCTCACCTCTTTTGAATCACCCCAGGACGGGAGCTTCTCTTGCCAGTAGGTGAGACATGTGGGGAAGCCAGATTGGAACTCGGGGGCCGCTACCCAAGTAGGGTCGCGCGGCTCGGTGATGTAGAACCACCCCGACTGCCACCCCTTTATTGACTCCACAAAGGAGCCCTCGAGCCATGTAGCGTTGGGCATCTTGCCCACCATGGCACCTCCGCACTCCGCCTGGCGGCTGTCCACTACCTTCGGCTTCACATTGAATGTCTTCGACCATAAGCCAAAGTGAGGCTTGATGCGGAGGAAGGCCTCGCACACGATGATAAACGCCGAGATGTTGAGGATGAAGTTCGGGGCCAGATCGTGGAAGTCCAGGCCGTAGTAGAACATGAGCCCCCGGACAAATGGGTGGAGAGGAAATCCCAGTCCGCGGAGGAAGTGGGTGAGGAACACCACCCTCTCATGGGGCTTGGGGGTGGGGATGAGCTGCCCCTCATCTGGGAGCCGGTGTGCGATGTCGTCGGGCAGGTATCCGGTTCTCCTTAGTTTCTTGATGTCTCCCTACTTGATGGAGGAGACCATCCACTTGCCTCCCATTCCGGACATGGTTGGAGAAGGTCGAGGTGGGAAATGCGAACTTGGGTGTTGGAGCTCGAGTGTGCGAAAGAGGATGAGCAAAGGAGGAAGAAGGCGTGGGTAGAAAAGTGAATCCTTATCCCTTTATATGGGCAGACGAAACTAAGCGCCCCCACTTGCCTGGTAAAACTCGCTTGTCACCCAAGCGCCGCAATTGAAGGCGCGGTTGGGTTACCCACACCCGTATTGATGAGAATCCCGTAATAAGGGTACATGATCTCTGCTTTGACAAGACGTGTCGAAAAACTGCCTCGTGTTATGTGCGGGGCTGTTTAAAGGAAACGGTTCGAATAATCATCGGGCCGTGACGTAACGTCATGTTGCCAAAACAAGCCAGCAAATTAGATCTCCGAAAATATTATTCTCTCTACGGTGGAATGTGGAACTTATTTTGCAGGGCAGACACTATCCTCGTATTCAAAATCCTCTGTGGTGTATTCGAAGAAGGAACGTGCCTTGCAATGCCGAAGACAATACTGCGCGCCGGACTCATCGTCATTGAAGCCTGGTTCAGGGGCTACTGAGTGGAATCCTGGATTAGGGGGTCTCCGGACAGCCGGACTATCTCTATTGGCCGGACTGTTAGACTATGAAGATACAAGATTGAAGACTTCGTCTCGTGTCCGGATGGGACTCTACTTGGCGTGGAAGGCAAGCTAGGCGATACGAATATGGATATGTCCTCCTTTGTAACCGACCTTGTGTAACCCTAACCCTCTCCGGTGTCTATATAAACCGAAGGGTTTTAGTCCGTAGGACAACAACCATAACATACAATCATACCATAGGCTAGCTTCTAGGGTTTAGCCTCTCTGATCTCATGGTAGATCTACTCTTGTACTACCCATATCATCAATATTAATCAAGCAGGACGTAGGGTTTTACCTCCATCAAGAGGGCCAGAACCTGGGTAAAACTTCGTGTCCCTTGCCTCCTATTACCATCCGGCCTAGATGCAAAGTTCAGGACCACCTACCCGAGATCCGCCAGTTTTGACACCAACACCCCGCTGACAGGTCGGACCCACCAGCTATATCTTCGCACGCAAGGAAGTGCCTCCTTATTACGCCCAAAAAACGAATACCCCCTGGTAGCTGGGACCCACCATATTGTTGGGCTGACTTGTGGGCCTACTAAGTTGACAGGGACGGCGAGCTTTGTCAACATAGTCAATACTCCAGTGACCGTATGATGTCCATCCAACGGCCATAGTGCTTCTTCAACCTCTGGTCTTCTTGCTTCAGCCGCCCAAAGCAGCGCCGGTCGTGCCGCCTGCTCCTGCCTCCCGTGGCAGGCTGTGCTACCGTGGAGGCCTCACCGCCCCCATACTACTCCCAGCACTGGCTAGAACATCCCTCCACTCACCCACACCCCATGTTATTCTGCGGCGATGGCAGCCTCACACCGCAGCCGAACCAGTGAACGCTCGTACTCCTCTCCGCGTGGGCATCCACTGCCACGTCTTGCACGGCTCCGCGTCGTCCCCTTCCTAGGCCTCGCCGTCGTCCACCGCCGTGGTGCTCTCAGCGCGGCGTGGTCAATGTGGTCAACGGCCGACTTCCATCGAAAGAGTACTGTACGTGGAGAGGCTGACAGCTGGGTCCACGGCAGCCGCAAGGAAGTGCCTCCTTATTACACAGAAAATAATTATTCCTCCACCTGACAGCAGGGACCCATCGGACGGGCCACCAGTATTTTGTGAAAAAAAATCGTTTCCCCCTGACTGCTGGGACCCACCAGACGGGCCACCGTATTTCACGGAAAAAAACGTTCCCCCCGCTGTCAGCTTGGACCCACCGGAAGTGCCTCCTTATTACGCACAAAAAAATGAATACTCCCCTGGCTAGCTGGGACCCACCTTGCTGGGCGGCTGACTTGTGGGCCTACTAAGTTGATGGGGACGAAGAGCTTTGTCAACTTAGTCAATATGAATGATTATGGCTCTTGTGACCATACGATGTCCATCCAACGGCCGTAGTGCTTCTTCAACCTCTGGTCTTCTTGCTCCAACCGTCCAAAGCAGCGCCGGTCATGCCGCATGCTCCTGCCTCCTGTGGCCGGATGTGCTGCCGCAGAGGCCTCACCGCCCCGTACTATTCCCCCTGCTGGCCAGGCCCTGCGGCAACGGCAGCCTCACACCGCAGCCAAACCAGTGAACCCTCGTAGTCCTCTCCGTGCGGGCTTCCACTACGGCGTCGTCCCCGTCCTAGGCCTCGTCGTCGTCCACCGCCATGGTGCTCTCCGCGCGGCGTGGTCAACATGGTCAAGGAACGACTTCCATCGGAAGAGTACTGTACATGGAGAGGCTGACAGCTGGGTCCATGGCCATAGCCCAGTTTTTTTGTGATTTGCCAAGTAAGTCACTTTGCCAAGCCTATTAGGCTGCAAATCTTTTAAGACGAGGAGATCTTTCATTCGGCTGGCCGAGAAAATGGCCCATCAGTAATGAGAAATGGGTTGTACATTTTTAAAACACATCTAACCGGCAATTAGTTTCAAATATATTTTTTTCATTTCAAGATTTTAAATTAAATTAATTTTTATGCGTGGAGAATTTGTTGGATTTTATATTGATATACATTTATTTTTAAAATCAGTTAGAATGTGAGTCGAAATTTCGGGATTAAAAACAGTTCGGACCGCAGCGAAATATGCAAAATTTCGTATAATTTTTTAACCGTTGCCACAATATGGGCTGTAATGCTAACGAAAAGAATATGGGCTCCAAAAAAACATTCAGAATTAGCAAATGGGCTGTAAATTACTAGAAATAATGGCAGATGGGTTGTATGCTATTTTCCATAGATTTGAGGCTTTCCTAAAAAAAGGTTGATGCACAAGCACTGACTGTTGGATGTCCATCCAATGGATGTCGTGCTTCTTCAATCTCTGCTCTTCCTGCTCCAGCCGCTCAAACAAGCGCCGGCGGGACTGCCTGCTCCCTCCTCCTCGCAACCGGCTGTGCTGCCGCGCAGGCCTCACCGCCCGACCGTACTCCCATCGCTGGCCTAGCCATCCCTCTACTCACCCACACCTGTTGTTATTCTCTGGTGACGGCAGACGAACCAGTAAACCCTCGTATAGTCGTACTCCCCTCCGTGTGGGAAACAACTACCAAGTCTTCCCTGCCTCTGTGTCGTCCCCTTCCTAGGCCTCGCCGTCGTCCACCGCCCTGGTGTTCTCGGCGCGGCTTGGTCAACGTGGTCAACGACCGACATGCATCTGAAGTGGACTTTACATGGAGAGGCCGATAGCTGGGTCCACGGCCGCACGCAAGGAAATGCCTCCTTATTACGCGCAAAATAATGATTCCTCCACCTGACATCAGGGACCCACCGAAAGGGCCTCTTTATTACGCGAAAAAACATTACCGCTGCTGAGCTCGGACCCACCAGTTATATCTTCGCACGCAAGGAAGTGCCTCCTTATTACGCACAAAAAAATGAATACTCCCCCTGTTAGCTGGGACCCAGTAGAGTGGCAGGCTGACTTGTGGGCCTACTAAGTTGACGGGGACAGAGGGATTTGTCAACTTAGTCAATATGCACGATTCTAGCTCCAGTGACCGTACGATGTCCATCCAATGGCCGTAGTGCTTCTTCAACCTCTGGTCTTCTTGCTCCAGCCGCCCAAACCAGCGCCGGTCGTGCCTCGTGCTCCTGCCTCCCGTGGCCGGCTGCGATGCGGCGGAGGCCTCACCGCCCCCTACTACTCCCACCGCTGGCCAGGCCATCCCTCTTCTCACCCACACCCCCTGTTATTCTGTGGCGACGGCAGCCTCACACCGCAGCGAACCAGTGAACCCTCGTACTCCTCTACGCATGTGCATCCACTGCCGTGTCCTCCCCGGCTCCGTGTCGTCCCCTTCCTAGGCCTCGCCATCGTCCACCACCCTGGTGCTCTCAGCGCGGCGTGGTCAACATGGTCAAGGAACGACTTCCATCGGACGTGGACTGTACGTGGAGAGGCTAACAGCTGGGTCCACGGCCGCAGCAAGGAAGTGCCTCCTTATTACGTGCAAAATAATTATTCCTCCACCTGATAGCGGGACCCACCAGACGGGCCACCGTATTTCGCCCCCCTGACTGCTGGGACCCACCAGCTACATCTTCGCACGCAAGGAAGTGCGTGGCAGTCGGGACCCACCTGGTCGAAGCGTACGTAGCATTGTCATTCTGGTCGTGAACGTGTACGTACATATATATTGGTCGATGTAGAGGCGCGCACGTGTCGTAGTAGGGGCGGCCATGGTACAAGAAAGAAAGTACGGCCACGTATGTGTACATACGGGCGGGGTCTCGTACGCCTACTCGCGCATACGTACGGCCAGGGCTCGTGTACATGGCTGGATCAGAATGGAGAAAGAGCGTCATCATCGTGTTCATGGGGAGGCAAGGGAATGCGTCGTGTTCATGGGGAGGAAACGGAATGCGTTGTGTTCATGGGGAGGCAACGGAACGCGTGGGAGCCAACCGGATGGGTCGGAACGGAATGCATGGTCGTGTTCATCGGGAGGGCTTGGACAGAACATGTGATGGAAACGAGGCCTAGCGTACCGCAAAACGGAGGAAACGACCTTGTGTTCGAACGGCCATGTTCGAAACGGGATCCTGTTCATCGGGAGGGGTCTGGCGTACCGCAAAACAGAGGAAACGGACCTCCTACGGTCGAAACGGGGGTCTTGTTGATCGTGAGGGGTGTGGCATACCGCAAAACGGACAGAACAGACTTGTCTTGGAGCGCTACGGTCGAAACGGGGGTCCTGTTCATCGGGAGGGGTGTGGCATACCGTAAAACAGGACTCCACGGGATACTGTTCATCTCCACCGTCGACCCCCTCCAGCCTCCACGAGCTACTGTTCATCCACCGTCGACCTCGTCCAGCCTCCACCTATGACTGTTCATCCACAGGCTCCTGTTCATCCAGCCTCCACCGCGCGCTACTCCATCGGCTACTGTTCAACCAGCCCTCTCCACGGGATCCTGTTCAACCACCCCTCCATGGGCTACTGTTCATCCTGCCCTCCACCATCTACTATTCATCCTGCCCTCCACGGGGTGGTCCTATTCATCCAGCCCTCCACGGGGTCCTGTTCATCCAGCCCCAACCGGCTCGATCGATCAGGGTCCTGTTCATCCAGAGGCAACACCACGGGGTCCTGTTCATCCAGCCCCACCGGGAACTATTCATCCAACCCCCCTTGCAACGCTCACTGTTCATCCAAAGGCAGCATCGATCGGCTTCAGTTAGCAGCAGTAGCGAAGGAATCTCTCCATCTGGTTCTGTTAACAGCCATCGATCGATCACTCGGGTTCAGTAAGGCGTAGCCTATAGTGCAATCGCTCGGGTTCAGTTAGAGCCAATGCCTCGCACACACGCACGTACGTGTACGAGAGAAACGCGCATCGCTCGGCCCCCGACCTCCCACCGTAACCAGGAACTCCCTGAAATTTTCCTCGCCATCGCTTCTACCACGGTTTTTTCCGTCATGGACGGCCCAAAGAATGTCATGCAACTGCGTCTCCGGCACGCCCAGGACGAAAAGCCCATTTTCTGTCATGATTTTTTGTCATAGAAGTAGGAGCCCACCACATTTATGATGATACCGGGTTTTGTCACAATTATCGTCATAGAAGTGTCATATGTATGACAGAAAAAAAATTCGTTTGGCCCAAAATGTCACGCATGTGTCTTTTTTTGTAGTGTATGATAAGTAAACCAACTCCGAAACAGTTCTAATGGCAATATTTCTCCGTTTTGGAATATATAAAAAATAGGAAAATAAGAAGCAGACCGGAAAGGACACGGGGCTTCCACGAGGGTGGAGGGCGCGCCCTACCCCCCTGGGCGCGCCCCTACCTCGTGGGCACCTCGTGTGCTCTCCGGACTCCGTTTTCTTGCACGATACTTCTTTTGGTCGGTAAAAATTCATTATATAATCTCCTGAAGGTTTTGACCACCGCACCACACAAATATCCTTTGTTCTTGTTTCAAGTTGTTTTCTATCAGGGTTGTCAAGGCCAGGCATCATGTTGTCCCCCTCCTCCAACAATGGTGACAATGATGCTTGGCTAAAGAAGATAGAACTGAACAGGGAAGAACCTATGGAGATCAACATGGATGAAGGGATCAAAAAGGCCACGGAGGACCCAGTTCCGGCAGCATAAGACATCCTTCAACTTGATCACAATCTTCTTACCCCAACTAAGATCGAAGCTTTCAATATGATTGAGTTAGCTCGTATACAAAACAAGTATCTCACATGTGAAAATATTTTGTTGAAGGAGCATATCATCGCACTCAAGGGCATTATCCGCAAGTTGGAGGACCTCCTACGCTCGATGTGCGACTATCCATCATCAAGAACTCCACCTTCTTCACCAATAAAGAAGAATTGAGTATCAGGTATGGGCACTCCCCTTGGCGACTGCCAAGCTTGGGGGAGTGCCCGGTATCGTATCACCATCACTTTTATCATTACCATTTTTCTTAGTTCGATCCTTTTGATAATATCTTGATCTAGTAGAATAAAGTTTTAGTATGATCAAGTTGTGAGTTTTGCTTTATGATCCTTCTATGTAATCGAGTCCGTGAGCTATATATAATAAAGTTTAGTGTTTAGTCAAGGGCCTGATTATTTTGCTATGATCTTGAGGGAATAAAATAAAAAGAGAAGAAATAAAAATAAATAAAGAGATCATATGGATCTTATGGAGAGTAATGAGCTCACATATAAAGAGTATGATGAATAAAAGTTGTTGAGAGTTGACAAACATAGTTTTGATCATCGTTGCAATAAAGAAAGAGATGTTCACATATAAATATACTATCTTGGACATCTTTTATGATTGTGAGCACACATTAGAGTATGATATGCTAAAGAGTTGACGTTGGACAAGGAAGACAACATAATGGGTTATGTTTTCTTTCATCTGAGATAAATTATATTGTCATGGATCATCCAACATGTTGAGCTTGCCTTTCCCTCTCTTGCTAGCCAATTTCTTTGCACCAAGTAGAGATACTACTTGTGCTTCCAAATATCCCTAAACCCAGTTTTGCCATGAGAGTCCACCATATCTACCTATGGATTGAGTAAGATCCTTCAAGTAAGTTGTCATCGGTGCAAGCAATAAAAATTGCTCTCTAGATATGTATGACTTATTAATGTGGAGAAAATAAGATTTATACGATCTTGTGATGTGGAAGAAATAAAAGTGACAGACTGCATAATAAAGGTCCATATCAGAAGTGGCAATAAAAAGTGACGTTCTTTTGCATTAAGATTTTGTGTATCCAACCAAAAAAGCGCATGACAACCTCTACTTCCCTCTACGAAGGACCTATCTTTTACTTTTATCTTCTACTTATATAAGAGTCATGGTGATCTTCACCTATCCTTTTACATTTTATCCTTTGGCAAGCACAATGTGTTGGAAAGATCCAGATATATATAGCTAATTGGATGTGAGTTTTCATGAACTATTATGGTTGACATTACCCTTGAGGTAAAACATTGGGAGGCAAAACTATAAGGCCCTATCTTTCTCTATGTCTGATTAAAACTCCATACCCATAAATATTGTGTCAGTGTTAGCAATTGTGAAAGACTAAATGATAGTTGAGTATGTGGACTTGCTGAAAAGCTCTTATATTGACTCTTTCCTAGGTTATGATAAATTGCAATTGGCTCAATGGCTGAGCTTAGAGTTTGTTGGTTCTCAACGAAGTTTATGATTCATACTTGAAATTGTGATTGAAGTGTTACTTTAGCATAAAAGATCATATGACAATATATATATATATATATTTGTGTGTGTGTGTGTTGCTGTTCTAAGAATGATCATGATGCCCTAATGTCCGTATTTTATTTTTTATCGACACCTCTATCTCTAAACATGTGGACATATTTTTTGATTTCGGTTTTCGCTTGAGGACAAGCAAGTTCTAAGCTTGGGGGAGTTGATACGTCCATTTTGCATCATGCTTTTATATCGATATTTATTGCATTATGGGCTGTTATTACACATTATGTCACAATACTTATGCCTATTCTCTCTTATTTTACAAGGTTTACATAAAGAGGGAGAATGCCGGTGGCTGGAATTCTGGGCTGGAAAAGGAGCAAATATTAGAGACCTATTCTGCACATCTCCAAAAGTCCTGAAACTCCACGGGAGCACTTTTCAGAATATATAAAAAATGTTGAGCGCAAGAAGTACCAGAGGGGGGCCACACCCTGTCCACGAGGGTGGGGGCGCGCACTACCCCCTGGGCGTGCCCCCTGCCTCATGGGCTCCCTGGTGGCCCTCCGATGCCCATCTTCTGCTATATGAGATCTTTCATCCGAGGAAAAATCATAAGCAAGCTTTCGGGATGAGACTCCGCCGTCACGAGGCGGAACCAATCTAGGGCTCCGACAGAGCTGTTCTACCGGGGAAACTTCCCTCCGGGAGGGGGAAATCATCACCATCGTCATCACCAACGATCCTGTCATCGAGAGGGGGTCAAACTCCATCAACATCTTCACTAGCACCATCTCATCTCAAACCCTAGTTCATATCTTGTATCCAAACCTCAGATTGGTACCTGTGGGTTGCTAGTAGTGTTGATTACTCCTTGTAGTTGATGCTAGTTGGTTTACTTGGTGGAAGATCATATATTCAGATCCATTATGCATATTAATACCCCTCTGATAATGAACATGAATATGCTTTGTGAGTAGTTACGTTTGTTCCTGAGGACATGGGAGAAGTCTTGCTATTAGTAGTCATGTGAATTTGGTATTCGTTCGATATTTTGATAAGATGTATGTTGTCATCCCTCTAGTGGTGTCATGTGAACATCGACTACATGACACTTCACCATTGTTTGGGCCTAGAGGGAGGCATTGGGAAGTAATAAGTAGATGATGGGTTGCTAGAGTGACAGAAGCTTAAACCCTAGTTTATGCGTTGCTTCGTAAGGGGTTGATTTGGATCCATATGTTTCATGCTAATGTTAGGTTTGCCTTAATACTTCTGTTGTAGTTGCGGATGCTTGTAATGGGAGTTAATCATAAGTGGGATGCTAGTCCAAGTAAGGATAGCACCCAAGCACCGGTACACCCACATATCAAATTATCAGAGTACTGAACGCGAATCATATGAACGTGATGAAAACTAGCTTGACGATAATTCCCATGTTTCCTCGGGAGCGCTTTAGTTCATATAAGAGTTTGTCCAGGCTTGTACTTTGCTACAAAAAGGATTGGGCCATCTTGCAGAACCTTATTTATTTTTATTACTTGCTACTCGTTACCAATTACCTTATCATAAAACTATCTATTACCGATAATTTCAGTGCTTGCAGAGAATACCTTACTGAAAAATGCTTATCATTTCCTTCTGCTCCTCGTTGGGTTCGACACTCTTACTTATCGAAAAGGCTACGATAGATCCCCTACACTTGTGGGTCATCAAGACTCTTCTCTGGCACCGTTGCCGGGGAGTGAAGCGCCTTTGGTAGGTGGAATTTGGTAAGGAAAAATTTATATAGTGTGCTTAAATTTACTGTCACTTATTACTATGGAAAGTAATCCTTTGAGGGGCTTGTTCGGGGTATCTTCACCCCGACCGGTAGAGAAAATAGTTGCTCCTCAACCTAATGGACCTACTAAAAATGAAAATGTTTACTTCAAAATTCCTTCGGGTATGATAGAGAAATTGCTGGCTAATCCTTTTGCAGGAGATGGAACATTGCATCCCGACTCACACTTAATCTATGTGGATGCAGTTTGTGGATTATTTAAGCTTGCAGGTATACCCGATGATGTTATCAAGAAGAAGGTATCCCGTTTATATTTGAAGGGAGATGCATTGACATGGTATAGGCTATGTGATGATATGGGATCATGGGACTACAAACGGTTGAAATTGGAATTCCATCAGAAGTTTTATCATATGAATCTTGTTCATCGTGATCTCAATTATATATATAATTTTTGGCCTCACGAAGGAGAAAGCATCGCTCAAGCTTGGGGGAGGCTTAAGTCAATGTTATATTCATACCCCAATCATGAGCTCTCAAGAGAAATGATTATTCAAAAAATTTATGCTCGGCTTTTTGACAACAATCGCTCCATGCTCGATACTTCTTGTATTGGTTCCTTTATGATGAAGACTATTGAATTCAAATGGAATTTATATCTTTTAGAGCACGGTGGTGGTTTTATTTTATAGAAATTAATGATCTCTCATGCTTCACTTATATTATTTTGGGAGTCCTTTAGCACATCATGGTAATTTACTTTGGTATAATAAAAACTTTCATAAAGAGGTGCATAGAATACTATGAGAAGTTTGATACTTGATAATTGTTTTGAGATATAAAGATGGTGATATTAGAGTTGTGCTAGTTGAGTAGTTGTGAATTTGGGAAATACTTGTGTTGAAGATTACAAGTCCCATAGCATGCACGTATGGTAACCGTTGTGTAAAAAATTTGAAACATGGGGTGTTCTTTGATTATCTTCCTTATGAGTGGCGGTCGGGGACAAGCAATGGTCTCTTCCTACCAATCTATCCCCCTAGGAGCATGCGTGTAGTGCTTGGTTTTTGATTACTTGTAGATTTTTGCAATAAGTATGTGAGTTCTTTATGACTAATGTTGAGTCCATGGATTATACACACTCTCACCTTTCCATCATTGCTAGCCTCGTCGGTACCATGCATTTCCCTTTCTCAGCTTGAGAGTTGGTGCAAACTTCGCCGGTGCATCCAAACCCCGTGATATGATACACTCTATCACACATAAACCTCCGTATATCTTCCTCAAAACAGCCACCATACCTACCTATTATGGCATTTCCATAGCCATTCCGAGATATATTGCCATGCAACTTTCCACCGTTTCGTTCATCATGACATGCATCATCATTGTCATATTGCTTTGCGTGATCATGTAGTTGACATTGTATTTGTGGCAAAGCCACCATGCATAATTTATCATACATGTCACTCTTGACTCATTTCCCTTCCCGGTACACTGCCAAAGGCATTCATATAGAGTCATATTTTGTTCTAGTATCGAGTTCTAATCATTGAGTTGTAAATAAATACAAGTGTGATGATCATCATTAATAGAGCATTGTCCCCAAAAAAGTGAAAAGCCAAAAAAAGTCCCAAAAAGGAAAAAAGGGACAATGCAACTATCCTTTTTCCACACTTGTGCTTTAAAGTAGCACCATGATCTTTATGATAGAGAGTCTCTTGTTTTTCACTTTTATATACTAGTGGGACTCTTTCATTTTAGAACTTGGCTTGTATATTCCAACAATGGGCTTCCTCAAATGCCCTAGGTCTTCGTGAGCAAGCAAGTTGGATGCACACCCACTTAGTTTCCTTTGTTGAGCTTTCATACATTTATAGCTCTAGCATCCATTGCATGGCAATCCCTACTCCTTGCATTGACATCAATTGATGGGCATCTCCCTAGCCTGTTGATTAGCCTCATCGATGTGAGACTTTCTCCTTTTTGTCTTCTCCACATAACCCCCATCATTATATTCTATTCCACCCATAGTGCTATATCCATGGCTCACGCTCATGTATTGCGTGAAAGTTGAAAAAAGTTTGAGATTACTAAAGTATGAAACAATTGCTTGGCTTGTCATCGGGGTTGTGCATGATGAGAGCATTCTTGTGTGATGAAAATGGAGCATAACCAAACTATATGATTTTGTGGGGATGAACTTTCTTTTGCCATGTTATTTTTAGGAGACATGATTGCTTAGCTAGTATGCTTGAAGTATTATTATTTTTATGTCAATATTAAACTTTTGTCTTGAATCTTTCGGATCTAAATATTCATGCCACAATAAAGAAAATTACATTGAGAATTATGCTAGATAGCATTCCACATCAAAAATTCTGTTTTATCATTTACCTACTCGAGGACGAGCATGAATTAAGCTTGGGGATGCTTGATACGTCTCCAATGTATCTATAATTTTTGATTGTTCCATGCTATTATATTATCTGCTTTGGATGTTTAATGCGCTTTATTATACACTTTTATATTATTTTTGGGACTAACCTACTAACCCAAGGCCCAGTGCAAATTGTTGTTTTTTTTCCTATTTCAGTGTTTGGCAGAAAAGGAATATCAAACGGAATCCAAACGGAATGAAACCTTCGGGGGAGTTATTTTTGGAACAAGCGTAATCCAGGGGACTTGGAGTAGACGTCAAGATAGGAGCAAGGAGGCCACGAGGCAGGGAGGCACGCCTTCCCCCCTGGGCGCGCCCCTCACCCTCGTGGGCCCCTTGCAGCTCCACCGACCTACTTCTTCCTCCTATATATATCCATATACCCCAAAAACATCCAGGAGCACCACGAAACCCTATTTCCACCGCCACAACCTTCTGTACCCAAGAGATCCCATCTTGGGGCCTTTTCCGGAGCTCCGTCGAAGGGGGAATCAATCACGTAGGGCTTCTACATCAACACCATAGCCTCTCCGATGATGTGTGAGTAGTTTACCACAGACCTTGGGTCCATAGTTATTAGCTAGATGGCTTCTTCTCTCTCTCTTTGGATCTCAATACAAAGTTCTCCTTGATCTTCTTGGAGATCTATTCAATGTAATTCTTTTTGCGGTGTGTTTGTCGAGATCCGATGAATTGTGGGTTTATGATCAAGTTTATCTATGAACAATATTTGATTCTTCTCTGAAATCTTTTATGTATGATTTGTTATCTTTGCAAGTCTCTTCGAATTATCAGTTTGGTTTGGCCTACTAGATTGAACTTTCTTGCAATGGGAGAAGTGCTTAGCTTTGGGTTCAATCTTGCGGTGTCCTTTCCCAGTGACAGCAGGGGCAGCAAGGCAAGCATTGCATTGTTGCCATCAAGGATAAAAAGATGGGGTTTATATCATTACTTGAGTTTATCCCTCTGCATCATGTCATCTTGCCTAATGTGTTACTCTGTTCTTATGAACTTAATACTCTAGATGCATGCTGGATAGCGGTCGATGTGTGGAGTAATAGTAGTAGATGCAGAATCGTTTCGGTATACTTGTCATTGACGTGATGCCTATATACATGATGATGCCTACATATTCTCATAATTATGCACTTTTCTATCAATTGCTCGAGAGTAATTTGTTCACCCACCGTAATACTTATGCTATCTTGAGAGAAGCCACTAGTAAAACCTATGGCCCCCGGGTCTATCCTCCATCATATAAGTTTCCAATCTATTTTATTTTGCAATCTTTATTTTCCAATCTATATCATAAAAATACCAAAAATATTTATCTTATTATCTCTATCAGATCTCACTCTCGTAAGTGACCGTGAAGGGATTGACAACCCTTTTATCGCGTTGGTTGCGAGGTTCTTATTTGTTTGTGTAGGTTCGAGGTGACTTGCGTGAAGTCTCCTACTGGATTGATACCTTGGTTCTAAAAAACTAAGGGAAATACTTACGCTACTTTGTTGCATCACCCTTTCCTCTTCAAGGGAAAACCAACACAGTGATCAAGAGGTAGCAGCATCTAGGTTCCGCTATTGGTTATTGACCGAAGAAGTGTCTCGGTCATGTCTACACAGTTCTCAAACCCATAGGGTCCACACGCTTAACGTGCGATGATGATTTGTATTATGAGTTATGTGTTTTGGTGACCGAAGTTTGTTTGGAGTCTCGGATGAGATCACGGACATGACGAGGAGTCACGAAATGGTCGAGAGGTAAAGATTGATATATTGGAAGGTAGTATTCAGACACCGGAAGGATTCCGGAGTGTATCGGGTACATACCGGAGTATCGGAGGGGTTGCCGGAACCCCCCGAGGAAAGATATGGGCCATAGGAGGGAGGCTAACCAGCCCACAATAGGCTAGTGTGCCCCCCACAAGGGAGGAGGCCAAACTGGTTTAGGGAAGGGGGCGCCACCCCCCTTTCCTTCTCCTACTCCCTCTCCTCCCCCCCTTTCCACCTCCATGAGAAGGAAAAGAGGGGGCGGGCAAATCCTACTAGGAGTAGGAGTCCTAGTAGGACTCCCCCCTTATGGCACGCCCCCTAGGGCCAGCCTCCTCTCTCTCCCTCCTTTATATATGTGAGCAGGGCACCCCTTGGAGAGACATCAATTGTTCTCTTAGTCGTGTGCAGTGCCCCCCTCCACAGTTTACTCATCCGATCATAGCATCGTAGTGCTTAGGTGAAGCCCTGCGGACATCACATCACCATCACCGTCACCATGCTGTCGTGCTGACGGAACTCTCCCTCGACCCTCTGCTGGATAAAGAGTTCGAGGGACGTCATCGAGCTGAACGTGTGCTGAACTCGGAGGTGTCATACATTCGGTACTAGATCGGTTGGATTGTGAAGACGTCCGACTACATCAACCGCGTTTACCTAACGCTTCTGCTTTTGGTCTATGAGGGTACGTGGACACACTCTCCCCCTCTCGTTGCTATGCATCTCCTAGATAAATCTTGCGTGATCGTAGGAATTTTTTTGAAATTGCATGCTACGTTCCCCAACAAAGCCATCACCTACGGTGTTGACGTACCAAGCATATGACATAAATGGATACACATACTACACTGAGAAATGTGATCAGAAGAGGAGGGTACTGGGTGTCGAGGATATTGCCGATGAGGACGAGTACGATGAATTTGCTGAGTTGCCAGCCAAGGGATCACGCACCCATGCAACAGAGCAGCGTAAAATCATCAGAAAACCTAAGTTCATTCGGGTTCAACGTAATGATCCTAGTTCCCCCATGTACATGGGAATTAAGCCATAAGACTAGTCTTTATGCCTACCCTGCAACTTAATTCGTTCAATTTAGAACTGTCGCGTGTACTGAATTTGTGAGTTATGCCCAGTTTTCTATTGATGTAAGAACCATTAATATGTTGACCTTGATATGCTATTAGCTCAGGCAATGAATATGAACAGTTTTTTGTTATTATTATTATTATTATTATTATTATTATTATTATTATTATTATTATTATTATTATATCATAAAGGTAGCACACTCAATTGATCTCACTATAGTATTTGTGAACAAAAATATGCAATCTAGTTTGCGAATAGCACACGATTCGTTGATGAAAGCCGTGTGCCGACCAAACCCCGCCCGCGCTCTGATTTGTGCTTTCTGATTGGCCAGAGCCCAAACCCCACGGATCGTACATCTGCACCGTTGGATGCTCCCAGATCTAACGGTGATCCTCATCCCTTTCGACAACACATGCATTTCCGGTTGTAATTTTACTTTTATGCACAAAATGCACGTTAAACTCAAAAAATGTCTTAAATATAGCTAATGATACCTGGAATGTGCCAGAAAATCAAACCCATGGTATAATGGTGATTGCATACCATGGAAATTTTTATGAGGCCAAACGATGAACTCACTGGCCACTGGAGTTTGAATTGATACGTCTCCTTTTGGAAACCATGATCCTTCATGTGAGATGCTCTGATTTCGAAGGAGCGATCATCAAAACTCCTGCCAAACTTTACCAAAAAAAATTCACAGGGTCGTGAGAGCATGCCACGGGCACACATCGATTTTGATGATGTCTGGACTCCATCTAAATTTCCTGTGATTAAAATACCAACTAGGCCTACGCTAGTGGCCGAACCTCGCGGCCGAAATGTTTGGAACTTCTCCCCGCTTCTCGAACAAACAGATGAAAACTCACAAAGCGACACACAAATGATTTGTATTGCTAGGCTGATCGTAGTGCATGGGAGTATCATAGCTAGTATCATGCATGCCAACTAGGCAATTTTGATGAGCTGTCATAGAATTAGATGAAGAAAGAGAGGGTTAAGTATCATATCATGATATCGTATCATAATAAATGCTATGCTACTATGTGTCATGCATGACAATATATAAAATACTACATGATACTAACTTATGATACTATGCGCGCATTACAGACGTAGTATCATATAATAGTATCATATGCATGAGTCTAGTCATAGTGGGAGTAACTTAGATAGTAACATAGCGCATTCCAAGAAATTTTTTCTTATGTGGCATGTAGTTAATGAGGAGAGAGGTGTTTAGAGTAACATAATATGTTACTTTAACATAGTGCTTCCCGAGAAAGGATGAGTCTACAAGCGAATAAATGAAGCCATCTATGATACTTACTACGTTACTTTGCACTATGAAGGTAGTAACTTAGACTAGTGTCATATGCATGACACTAGGATAAGTTACTCCCCACTTTGACCAGCTTGACATATACTAGTATATGATACTCCCCATTAGGCTGCTTCCAATGCATTGGTGCTTACATGAGGTGCTAAGCATATTAAATACTTTAGCAAATAAAGACCCCAATGCATAGGTGCTTAACTTGTTGGTGCTAAGTATCCTTCATTTAATGATTTTGCAACTAAAGTTCTTCATGCATTGGTGGGATTCTTCCATTTAAGTGTTTTGCCTAGGTTCTCGCATTTGGCATTGTTTCTTCCTGGGGTCACCACACTCATCTCTCTCCTCTTAATTACCTTGCCACATCAGATTTTGTTTGCCTACATGGCAACCTTAGCACCTGTACAAGGTGGAGCATTGGGAGAGGCCTTACAACCAGCCTTATCATATACTAGTATCATGCATATGATACCATAGTATATGATAGTACATCCGTAATGCGTGCATAGAATCATAAGTTAGTATCTGACGTTGCCTTATTGATGGGAAAACTTTGTTTTTGCCACTCTAGTTTTTGCCTACTTTGCATATGCCACTCTAGAATTTGAGATATCACCTCTGCCACTCTTAGTTTTTGACAGTACATCACAAATGCCATTCCGTGGCAAAAGCAATAACTTTTCATTTCACTTTTGTCACTCTTAGATTTTGACAATGTATCACAATTGCCACTCTAAAATTATTGCTTTTGCCACAGAATGGCAATTGTGATGTATTGTCAAAAACTAAGAGTGGCAAAAGTGAAATGTCAAATTCTAGAGTGGCATAAGCAAAGTTAGCAAAAACTAGAGTGGTAAAAACAAGGTTTTCCCCTTATTAATTGCCATGCATGACACAAAGTAATACACCATTTAATATGATACTGGATCATGATATGATACCACTGTTGGGGAACGTAGCAGAATTTTAAAATTTTCTATGCATCACCAAGATCAATCTATGGAGTCATCTAGCAACAAGGGAGAGGGGTGTGCATCTACATACCATTGTAGATCACGAGCGAAAGCTTTCAAGAGAACAGGGTTGATGGAGTCGTGCTCGTCGTGATCCAAATCACCGATGACCAAGCGCCGAACGGACGGCACCTCCGCGTTCAACACACGTACGGTTGGGGAAGACGTCTCCTCCTTCTTGATCCAGCAAGGGGATGGAGAGGTTGATGGAGATCCAGCAGCACGACGGCGTGGTGGTGGAAGCAGCGGTGATCTCGGCAGGGCTTCACCAAGCTCCAACGAGAGAGAGAGAGTGTGTAAGTGCATCTAGTGCCCCTTAGTGATTTTGGTGTATTGAAGACTTATAGGTTAAGGGACTAATGCGTTTGTGAGTGTACACAGGTCTATAAGTCCATGAGGAGTTTCATATTTACAGCAAAAGTCGACCCCTAAAAATGAACATCTTCGATTGAAGATTTTGGTATTTCTGAAGACTTTCATGAAGACTTTGAAAGTGAAGAAATTAGTGTGTCCGTAAAGACTTGATATTCATGCGTGGAATATGAAGCTTGAAGACTTTCATTTTCATAGTTTTGTTTTTTTCTCTTTCTTGAGTCATAGAAAACATCATACTGTTAAAGGGGGTCGAGGAAATACTAAGGAAATATTTCCATGTGATGCTCAACTCAAAATCCTACACCTACCAATCCCTTCGAGTGAAGCCATTGGAAATCTGTTACAGATCAGTCAATTTCTTCAGTGACGGAGACGAAGTTCTTCTGGTCTCTGAGAAATTTGTCCTGACTGAGGAGTTAGTAATTCGCCAGTGCAGATTGCCTACACAGTGAGGAACATGATAGCCCTGAGGATTCTACTACTCAAAATTCCGGCCATTGTTGTGCTATGCGCCAGCTGTCCCAAAATATCTATCCACCTAACGGTCATATCATTGAAGGGCATTTATGTCTTATCATGTCGGGCTGCTCCCTAGGCTATAAATAGCCGCCCCCTACAACCACTAGCTGGTTGGCCGCTCCGAGAGAAACTGACACTTGTCATTTGAGAGCAACCCATCCTCCGAGGTCTTTGAGCGAAAATCATCAAGTGAGGAAAAACCTAAAACCCAAAACCCAAACACCTACAAACCCCACGTGATTGAGCATCACTGAAGAGATTGATCCTGAGTGGATCCGACGCTTGTTACCTTTGAAGGCTGTGCTTCTTCCAGACGGTTAGGCGTCATGGTCTAGAGCATCCAAGAGGAATTGTGGATCTCCGAGTGACCAAGTTTGTGAAGGTTTGGAAGTCGCCTGAAGACTTACCACGAGTGATTGGACGAGGTCTGTGTGACCTTAGTTCAAGGAGAATACAATGAGGACTGGGTGTCTTCGACTAAGTGTCCTTGACTGGGTGTCCGGGATTGTGTGTCCTCGAGTTTAAATACTCAGCTGCTCCAACCAGACATACAACTGAGACAGCAGTTGGAACTGGTCTACCAAATCATTGTCTTCACCGAGCTTACTGGTTCTATTTCCTCAACTCTTTCATTTCCTCATAACTGTGTTGTGTGTTTGTTCATATCTGTGTTTGAAGACTTTGACTGAAGACTTTCTCAATTTCCTCAGTTCAATTTCTTCAGTCTGTTTGTCTTCATCCTGTGTTATCCTGTGATTACGCTTCCTGTACTCTGTGCCTGTCTTCATTTCATCATGATGACTATGCTTGTATTCTGTTATGTTTACTTTTGAGTACTTGTTCCGCTGCTAGTAGTTCTTCGCTAAGGAATTTCCTCACCGACAAATTCCTCAGTGAAGAATTTCGTAAAAATCGCCTATTCACCCCCCCCCTCTAGTCGATATAACGCACTTTCAATTGGTATTAGAGCAAGGTACTCACTTGTTCTGTGTGATTTTGGTTTAACTGCCTGGAGTTTTAGTTATGTCGACCGCAGGTATGAAGAAAGTGACATGCCCCATCTTTGACGGTCATGATTATCCCAAATGGAAGGCCGTGATGAGGAAGCGCCTCATGGCAATGAACAGTGAGCTGTGGACCGTCACTGAGATTGGTCTTACCGATCTATGCAAGATGGCAGACACTGATGATATTCGCAAGTACACTCGACTTGACATCATGGCGAAGGATACCATCTGTTCCTGCCTATCCAGAGATGAATTCAGGAGCATTATGCATCTTTGCAATGCGAAGCTTATCTGGGACCGAATCTCTGGCGTCTATGAAGGTCATCGAACTTGTCATGATCCCTGGTTTGAGGATTTCAAGGAATCACTCAAAACGATGACTTTCGAACCTGAACCATCATCTTCTGCACCGTGTCTCATGGCAAAATGTGCCAAGGTAACCGAATGTTCCTCATCCGAGTCTAGTGATGATGAATCTGATGATGATTTTGGAGCTAGCTATACAAAGGTTGTTTATATTGCCACTAAATAACAAAAGGCCTTGGAAAAGGTTCAAAACATGCTAGACAAAAGTGATGATATGTTGGGTGACGAAATGGATCGCACTAAAGCCTTGACTGTAAATCTTCAGAGACTTCAGACTAGGTTTGACAATCTTCAAGGCCATCATAACACTCTCTTATCTGATCATGAGAAGCTTTCTTATGAATTTCTTCAAAGAAAGCAAGACCTTGAGAAGCTAAGAGTGAGTTATGAAGATCTTCAGAAGGAGCGCGATTCATTACTTGCTCAACAAGTCAGCGCTTCTCAGGAAGAATTTGTTCCTCCATGTTTGAAATGCATTGAACGTGAAACTGCTAATTCTTCACCTGAATGTTCAAATGCTGCTAATGTTTCAAATTCTTCACATGCCTCTGCTATCACTAATTCCTCATCTGAGGACATTGCTAGTATCACTGACAATGCAGGGCTGAAGTAATTGTACACGACAGGCATGTACAAAAGCCTCAAAGGGCATCAGGCTCTTTGTGATGTGCTTAAAAAGCAGATCCTCAACAGGAACCCCTAGGAAAGAGGGTATTGCCTTTGAGAGAAAACTCAATGCTGATGGTACATATTGGAAGCCTGAGCAGTACCCCAAAACTACATGGGTTGCTGCAAAGGGACCTCCAATTGATCCATCTAACTTATCTGGATTTGCATGTGAATCTCCTCATTCTGATGATGAGTCAATTGACTCCAACTATAAGCTATTCAAAAATCACAATGCTGAAGTATTTGCTAGATATGTTGGCACTAACTGCAGGAATGGCTCCCCTATGCAGAAAATCTGGGTTCCCAAAAGATGTCTTGAAAATCTTTAGGTGAATGTCATCATGACACCACCTGTGAAGAATAGGAACCCCAGATCAAATTCCTCATACGGACCAAATTCCTCATATGGATCAAAGTCCTCATATGAAAATCATCGTGCTAACCCGTCTGTTTCGCAGGGAAGATCTAACAATTATGGATATATGCATTATTCTTCAAATCATTATGTCCATAAGTCCTCAAAGAATTTCTCTGCATTCTCTTATGCTTACTCTAACCCCTCTTATGTGAAACGAAATGGACTGGCTTCTATGCCATCCTTCTCGTATGGAGCTCGCAGAATGATGAACTCTTTGTTACCCCTTCAGATGTGGTTGGTGAAGAAAAAGAACTAATCTCTTCTGCAGGGTCAAGTCTCCAGACGCACATAATCGTCTGAAGAATTTGCTGGAGACCTGAGCATGCCTATAAGGACGCAGGCTAACCATGAAGAAATGAACTTTCATTTCTCACATCCTCATATTGCGCTGTTAGTTCTTTTACTTGATGAAATTGATCTGATGAATTGATGTCATATTCTTCACTGATGAAGTATATGACTTTGTAAGCTGCACTAATTCATCTGCAGGATGATCAACCCAAATCCACTGAGTGGGTCCTTGATAGTGGATGTACAAACCACATGACTGGTGACAAGAATCTATTGATGGATGCTCCATTATCTCCATCGCATCTGAAGCATATCGTCTTTGCTGACAAAGGCAAAAGTCAGGTATTGGGTCTAGGTAAGGTTGCAATTACAAAGGATCGACACATGGACAAAGTCATGCTTGTTGAGTCCTTAGGATACAACCTTATGTCTGTCTCAATGCTTTGTGATCTTGATATGGTTGTTGTCTTTCGCAAGTACCGTTGTGTTGTGGTTATGGAAGCTGACAATTCCAAAGTCTTCGAAGGCTTTAGGAGAGGATACCTGTATATTGTTGATTTCTCTAAAGGACCACGACCAGCCGTGTGCTTACTTGCAAAAGCTTCAGAAGGCTGGCTCTAGCATCGACGACTTGGTCATGCAGGCATGAGGAATTTGCACATGCAAGTACCGTTGTGTTGTGGTTATGGAAGCTGACAATTCCAAAGTCTTCGAAGGCTTTAGGAGAAGAAGCATGTCATTGGCATCAAGAATGTCAAATTCCTCAAGGATCACCTATGTGGAGCCTGTGAAGCTGGGAAGATGACCAAGGCCAAGCATCCAGCGAAGACTATCATGACCACCACTCGTCCATTTGAATTGCTTCACATGGATCTCTTTGGTCCTAATCATTATTCTGCTATTTCAAATGAAGCATGTAGCGACCCGATCCGAATGGATCAAGTCTCTGTGCTTAAGTGTCATCCCTGGATCGGTATGCTGACACACACAGTACTCGAGGATTTATAACAGAGGTAAATCACATGTATAAAATAACGTAAATACTATTACCTCGATCCAAATAGCAGAAGTAACAAGGTTGTGGATTCCCATCAACACCAACGGCAAAGTTGAGTGTAGAAATCGTAACCCTAACATATCACTTACTCGTCGTAAGATAATCCTGCAACATGAGACGTTGCAGCGACAAAGGGTCAGTACATTGAATGTACTGGCAAATTCACATTGTAGAGCAATGATGAATAATGGCTATCACTACATGCATATATGGCTGGTGGAAAAGCTCTACGGTTATAAGGTTTTTGCGAAAAGCCAATTTTTCCTACTGCAAAGGAATAAATTTTATTTAACTATCATGGTGGTTGTTAAACATTGAGAATGGTTGACAGCATTCTCAATCCCAATTAAGCATCATCCTTAAAACCCAACAATATTCATTTAAAGTAACATGATGAGATTCACATGATAATCCAGGTACTAGATACTCAAGACGTCCATAACTGGAGACACGGCTAATCTTGATTAGTTTATACACTCTGCAGAGGTTACGCACTTTTCCCCACAAGACTCGATCGCCTCCGTTGGATTTCTCGCACTACATGGTGTTTGAGAAACGGATGACTGAGACATAGTCTTTCAAAAGTGCTAGCACCATACGATCGGGTAGACCGTACCACCTACATCCCCTACATCTGCTAGTCTACCACTGTAAGAGTTCGCACGACTTAGTCAACTATGCTAGAGCCCATAGTAGCTTGTGGCTGCACACGGAAGTTTCTAGTATGAATAATCTCATGATCCCTTTGAGCCTGGGTGGTGGTCCATAAAAAAATAGGCAATCCTGGTCTACCCAGGTGCCTAGACAGGCAATCCTGGAATACCCAGGTGCCTCAATCCACCCAAATGTGTGTTTAAGTTGCCACCTTATGTAAACCATTAATTAACAATCTCACATTTGTCATGAATACTCTCAAAACTCAATCCACGTCTACGAGCATAGCATGGCAATGTAAGCATAACGTAATAGTAACTCCCAAGGGTTTGATAATAAACAGGTAATATGTACTACCTCAACTACTTTCCATCCCCCAATTTAATTAGATCCTAATCATGCAATGTTGGAGGTTTGATATAATGCAATAAAAACTGGGTATGAAAGAGGTATGATCAAAGTGTGAACTTGCCTGCAATGTTGATGAAGATGATTCGCACTCAAAATCTTGATAGCTCTACTCGTCACACTCCGGTCAATCTATCGTAATCAAGCAATAGTAACCACACATAAGCAATCACTCAAAAGACCAGAAAGATCGAAGAAGTCAATTCGGAAAACATCAAAACCAAGCAAATAGCTCTTTCAACATAAAACAATTTCTAACAGTACCAAAATTATGTGAATTTGGCCTTATCAGAAAGTTTAGGTCAAGAGCTTTAATTTGCAAAAAGAATCAACTCAAACGGAGTTACGGATAAAAAGATATGATCAAAAGAAGATTCGAATCAAATCTGTTTGAAACAGATTCAAAAAGTTTTCAAAATCTTATTCAAGTTGGTTTAATTTGTAGAGGGGCTCGAGACGAAGATTTAGGCATTGGTTTCACTGCGTTTGGACAAACGAGCAACAAGATACGAAGGTTCTAAGATCAGGGACTAATCTGCGACAAAATTAATCGCGGATAGGTCCCTGTCAAAATTTTTTTTTTTTTACCTTCACTATTCCGGCGATCACCGCCCGCGGCGGCGCTGCTACAGGGCAAGGGCGGGGCGAGGTGCAAAACTAGCGCCCGGGGCGGCTTATAAAGGCCTCGGGTGGGAGGAGTCCGGCCCGGGCACGCTGTGTAGGTCGGTTCACTTTTTTTTAATTCAGAAAGAGGTAAAACAGAGAAAAGAAATATCAAACGGAGTCCAAAAATTATGAAATAAATTTCTATGGTCTTCTAGAAATATTTACGACTAAGTGAACATTTTTCTGGACCAAAATAAATACTTTTAAAAATGCATTTTTTCCTAAATTAATAAAATAAACTCTGAATAAAATCCGAATAAAAATCCAATAAAATTATTTTGACTCTAAATTACTTTTCCAATATTTCTCAGGTATTTTTGAGGAAGTCCTATTATCCTCTCTCTTTATTTTATTTTGAGAAATAATCGGAAAGAATTTAATACGGTCAAAATAGATCCAGTTTCATATTTGAATTAAGTTCAAAATGAATTTTAAATAAAACCCCAACTCTCTCATGTTGGTCCTTGAGTTGCTTAGGTTTTCTGGATCACCAAATCAAATAAAACAAAATGCATAAAAATAAAGAATGCAAATGAATAATCCATATGGTAACATCCAAATTGAAATTTATTTTCAAAAGGACGTTAAATTGGATTTCTTTGAAACTTCCAACTCATATTTCATATAATTTGAAGAAGTCATTTTATCTTCTCTCATGAAAATCATTGAGCTGCATAAAGTTTCTGAAATGGAAATGTTTCCAAATGGAATTCAAATATTTTCAAAAACCCTTTTCATTTAATTAAATGGAAGAAGTCATATCATCTTCTCTCTAGGGTTTTGTAGTTGAAAATAATTTGAATTCAGGAGATCATAAAATGCAAATGTGAAAGTTTGGGAAAGTCCTTTTATTCCCTCTCATTTAACTTTCAAAAAGCTTCAAATTTCACTCAATTTCACACAAGCAATCAAACAATCAATCAAATCTATCTATTTAATATAACATTCCAAAATTTAGAATTTTGGGATGTTACAAAGCATCTCAATATGGCTTTGTTATTGTTGATGATTATTCTCGCTACACATGGGTACACCTTGTTACTTACAAACATGAAGTGCAGGAAGTCTTCAATCGATTTTCCTCGAGGGCTTCAACCAACTTTGGTGTGAAGATCAAGCACATCAGAAGTGACAATGGCACTGAGTTCAAGAATTCTGGTCTCGATGACTATCTTGATGAACTTGGTATTACTCATGAGTTATCTGCTCCTTACACTCCTCAGCAGAATGGCGTCGTGGAGCGCAAGAACAGGACTCTTGCTGAGATGGCTCGCACTATGCTTGATGAATACAAAACGCCTTGTCGTTTCTGGACTGAGGCAATTGATACTGCGTGCCACATCATCAACAGAGTATATCTTCACAAATTCTTCAAAAAGACTGCCTATGAACTCCTCACTGATAAGAAACCCAATGTAAGTTATTTCAAAGTCTTCGGTGCTAAATGTTGGATTAGAGATCCTCATCACAACTCAAAATTTGCACCGAAAGCACATGAAGGTTTTATGCTTGGTTACGGAAGATGTGCGGTTTGATGAAACTAATGGCTCGCAAAGAGAGCACCTACCTACTGTGATAGATGAACCAGCACCTGAGGAAACTATCAAGTTCAAGGCTACTGAGGATGTCATTCCTACTGAAGAATTTGCTGAAGAATTCATTCCAGAACATGAAGAACATCGAGCTAATGCACCTAAAGAAAATGCTGAAGAAAATGGTGTTGAAGAAAACGCTGATCAAATTCTTTAACGACAACCAGCTCATCCTCGCATTGCAAAAGAAGTGCAAGTTGAAAAGATCATCAATGACATCAAAGCGCCAGGTCCTCTCACACGCTCAAAAGCTTCACATTTGTCTAACTTTTGTGGGCAGTATGCTTTTGTCTCTATTACAGAGCCCACTAAGGTAGATGAAGCATTTCTGGAGCCTGAGTGGATTCAGGCCATGCAAGAGGAATTACATCAGTTCGAGCTTAACAATGTCTGGGAACTGGTCAAACGTCCAGATCCTCGCAAGCATAATATCATCGGCACAAAGTGGATCTACGGCAACAAGCAAGATGAAAATGGCCTTGTGGTGAGGAATAAGGCACGGCTTGTAGCTCAAGGCTACACACAGGTTGAAGGAAGTGATTTCGATGAAACTTTTGCACCTGTTGCTAGACTTGAGGCTATTCGCATATTACTTGCTTATGCTAACCATCATGATATCACCTTATATCAAATGGATGTGAAAAGTGCATTCCTCAATGGTAAGCTTGAGGAAGAAGTATACGTTGCTCAACTCCCAGGTTTTGAAGATCCAAAGAATCCTGACAAAGTCTTCAGACTCAACAAGGCCCTCTATGGCCTCAAGCAGGCCCCACGGGCTTGGTATGATACCTTGAAGTAACTACTCATGAAGAAAGGCTTCAAACCCGGTTCACTCGACCCTACTCTTTTCACTAAATCTTATGATGGTGAATTGTTTGTGTGCCAAATATATGTTGATGATATTATCTTTGGCTGTACTGACCAACGTTATAGTGATGAATTTGCCTATATGATGAGTGAAGAATATCAAATGTCTAGTATGGGAGAGTTGAAATTCTTCTTAGGTCTTCAAATTCGTCAACAACACAATGGCCTATTCATATCTCAGGAGAAATACCTCAAGGATGTACTGAGGAAATTTGGCATGCAAGATTGCAAAGGCGTCAAAATTCCTATGCCCACAAATGGCCATCTGTGCACCGATGAAAATGGTATTGACTTCGATCATAAGGTATACCACTCCATGATAGGTTCCTTATTATACTTATGTGTATCTAGGCTAGATATAATGCTTAGTGTCTGCATGTGTGCCTGATTTCAAGCTGCACCGAAGGAATCACACCATAACACTAGTAGAAAAAGGGTCAAACGTGAAGCACATTAGTGCCGGTTTGATTTTGGCCCAGTACTAATGGTACCATTAGTACCGGTTCGAACGGATTTGCATTAATGCCGGTTCGTGTTGAACCTTTAGTACCGGTTCGTGGCACGAACCAGTACTAAAGGGGTGGTGGCAGGCTGGCGTCAAGCCGGGGCCCCACGATCACCTTTAGTACCGGTTCATGGCATGAACCGGTACTAAAGGTCTAACCTTTAGTACCGGTTCGTGCCATGAACCGGTACTAAAGGGGTCTGACCTATAGTACCGGTTTGTGACACAAACCGGCACTATAGGGCAATTTTCAAACTCTACCCCCCCTCCCCGTGTGTCGCCATTTCAGTTCTGAAAAAATCAAAAGAAAATGATAAAAACTTCAAAAAATAAAATCCTTCGAGAGGTAGTTATATTACTACATCTACTAGTTAGGAAAATTTAAAAACTACAATTTGGACATGTTTTGCAAAAAGTGTAGGGAAAATGTAAAACGGCTATAACTTTTGCATACGATGTCGGAAAAAAACGTATAATATATCAAAAAATTCAGCACGAAAATCCGCATCCGATGGAGACCGCCTCCGGCCTGTTTGGAATTTTTTAGAATCCTCAAATTCCAAAAGGAAAAAAGATATGGTCAAATTTCAGTTTGTTTAAAAAAATTGGTTAAATCTGGTCAAACTACTTATTCAAGAAGTATTAATGTTACTACATAATTATTCAAGAATATTAGTGTTACTAAATAATTATTTCCATTTTTTGAATTTTGGTCAAATCTGGTCAAACTGTGGTCAAACTATGGTCAAACTTATTCAAGAAATATTAGCGTTACTAAATAATTACTATTTTTTAGAATAATAGTTTCAAACTCAAACGGTGAAATGTGTGACTTCATGCTCAAGCTAAACTCCTGAGGGTTAATAGGATTGACATCTTACTATTGTCAGGAAAACAACAAGTGCAGACTCGGAAACGAAGGAGAATAGAACCCGAAAGTTAAGCGTGCTCGAGCTGGAGTAGTGAGAGGGATGGGTGACCGGTCAGGAAGTTAGATGATTTGGAATGAGTGATCCACACTTGAGCAGTTAAGAGAGGTGATTAGAGACTAAATCATCAAATAATTCAAAAAAAAAAATCAAAAAAAAATTCCAAAATTTTCAAAAAAAAATTCAAAAAAAAACCTTTAGTATCGGTTGGTAACACCAACCGGTACTAAAGGTCCCCCATACCAGGGCGCGAGCTCACGCCACGTGGTGGCACTTTAGCGCCGGTTCATGCCAAACTGGTACTAAAGGGGGGGGCTTTAGTGCCCGCCCTTTAGTGCCGGTTATGGAACCGGCACTAAAGGCCCTTACGAACCGGCGCTAAAGCTCCGTTTTCTACTAGTGTAAGGTTGTGAAGCATATTCTTCGATATCTAGCTCACACACCAACACTTGGATTATGGTACCCCAAGGGCTCGGCTTTTGATCTTGTTGGATATTCTGACTCTAACTATGCTGGTGATCGTGTGGATCGCAAGTCAACATCTGGTACATGTCATTTCCTCGGACGATCTTTGGTCTGTTCGTCCTCGAAGAAACAGAACTGCGTATCACTATCTACTGCTGAAGCTGAGTACATTGCCGCTGGTTCTTGCTGTGCCCAATTGCTATGGATGAAGCAAACTCTCAAGGACTACGGCGTCAACATGAAGAATGTGCCTCTCTTCTGTGAAAATGAGAGTGCCATCAAGATTGCTCACAACCTAGTTCAGCACTCGAAGACAAAGCACATTCAGATTTGTCATCATTTTCTTCGTGATCATGTGTTGAAGGGCGACCTCTCTATTGAGCATGTGAAGACAGAAGAACAGCTAGCCGATATCTTCACAAAGCCCTTGGATGAGAAGAGATTTAGCAAGTTGTGGTGTGAGCTAAATATCCTAGAATCTTCGAATGTTCTGTGAAAAGGACACTCATCCTAACACTTATACAAAATTGATGACTTAGATGTGCAACACATGAAGAAACGTTTTTCTTCAATCAATGAAGAATAACACTCTTAGTGTGAAGAAATTAATGAAGAATTTGATTCTCAGAACTCTACGATAATTGTACGCGGTGTCTGAAATCGTCATTCTTATACGGTGGGTCACGCCACCACCAAAAGTTGAAATTCCTAAAATTATTCATATTCTTCAACTTTGCATAGTCTTCACTGGTTCCATCGTTTTTATTCATTGGCTATATATATATATGTATATATATATGATTTTATGTCCTCCACTTATTGCTATTTCTTCAAGTTGGTTTTCTGCTAAGTGAATGTGATCGGACCCTTCCCCTCTATGTTATACTCAACCCAATCTGTTCACAAATTCTTCATGTGCGTTCTATTTGAAACTCGTTCAAAATCTTCACTGTGTCCTTGTCAGCTGAAGAAATTGCGAACGGAACTTTAAAACCTATCTTATCTAAATTTTCGGCTTTGCCGCTCAAACCGTTCCGCATCCACGATACACTTATCCACTCACCCACGATCTAACACGATCTCCACCTCTCACTACGTGGGTGACACATGTCATGCAAATGAGAAGGGTCAGGGGCACGTTCGTCCAATTTGTTCGGGCGAGCAGTTTTTTCACTGTGGCTATAAATACCTCTCCTTCCCCTCTTCACTTCTTTTACTCCGCTCGACCTCTCTCTCCGGCTCGAGCTTCTCAAACCCTAGCGCCGTTGCTACTTCATCGCCGCCGGTGAGGAAGAGCTTCACTGCCTCGACCTCGTCGCCGACGTACTCGCGCCGACCGCGGACATCTTCACTCCGTCACCGCCGTAGCCATCTTCCTCCGCCAAGTTAGCGCGTGGAAGATCTGCACAGACGAACTTCACATCTCCTCACTCCAGTTCGTCGTGTTCTTCGTCCAGGGTAATTAAAAGTTACGTTTACTACCCTCGTTGATCCGAATGATTATCTACAAAATCTTCAAAAGTGTTTTTCTTCATATATTCACACACTGAACACCTTATAAAGTCATCTGTTCTTGATTTGTTTCTCTAAGCATCATTTTTCTTCAAGATTCCTCAATTATGTGGATCATCGATCTATACAACTCTGGAACCTAAGACAAAGAACGCTCAAGACTCATCTGGTCAAATTCCTCAAACCTGTTCATTTTGAAAAACCTTATGAGAACGCATATGACCTCTCCAAATTCCTTGCAACTATACTCTGTTCACAGGTACACATGTCAGCTGCTGAATCACTAGGTTCTCATCAACTTAACTCATTTGCTGCGTTCCTCGAAGAAAAGTTGCATACTTCTTGAGAGAATTAGATTGTTCAAATTCCTCAACTGAAGAAAATGGCTGATGGTAAAAGGCCACAGAAGGGAGGAAAGAGGCCTGAGGTAAATACAACGTTTGAAATCCCTTATGACATATATGCTGGGTACTGCACACCTACTGAGGAAACCAAGAATGAGAGCAAAGTACGCATTCAGAAGATAGAGAGGAGATGGGCAAGATTATGGAGGGAGTACAGATATGTCACTCCTAAGTACATGAAGAAATTCGCACTCAATCCTCCATGCCCAAGAGCTCCATTGGCACCTGGCCAAATAGCAGATCCCACCAGCCTCAAGCGCGGTGAGGACTATCCTGATGAATGGGCCAAGCGCCAAGGCAAGTTGGCTAAGCAAGCCAAAGAAGCAGTGAGGAAATTCAATGAAGACTCTGCTGCTGCTGCTGCCTCTGTTGAGGTCCTTGCTATCAAGCCAAAGAAGGCTATGTCAAAGAAGCCTGCGCGCAAGCCAAGTGCTTCCTCAGCAATGCCCTCCTGGCCAGAATCATCAAAGCCCTCACGACCAATTCCTCATGCTGCTCCTGTTCCTCCAAAGTCCTCAGCTCCTCCGCCAACGCCTTCAGCTGTTCCGACCAAATCCTCAGCACCTGTGCATCTCTCTTCGTGCCAAAGGACTGCCGGCATCTCCATTGCCTCAGGTGTCTCGGCTAGTTCCTCAGCTGCACCAAGTTCCTCAGCTGGCCCCTCACTGCTGAAGACAAAGGCCACTGCTGGACGAGGTCCACGCCCAAGTCCTCAAAAGAAGCAAGTCACTTTCCAAGTGCCGTCTGATGAAGACGAAGCTGATGATGATGAACTTGCAGAAATCATCAGAGACAGGCAAGTCAGGGCCGCTAGAGCCAAAGGATCAGAGGTGCCACTGCTTTTGGATCCCAAGCTGATCCTCGACTACATTGATGATTGGCACAAGGACCCCAACACTCCCTTGCCTGACTTCAAGCTGACTCCTGGCCAGAGTCACATGCTGACCCACTTCATTCAAGAAGAAAAGTGGAAATTTGAGAAGGCCAGGCAGATCAAGAAAGCGGAGTACAAGAGCGCTATCTGAAGAAAAACGTTGTCTCTATGACAACTGAAGAACTTGTCACTACTCAGACTGAGATTAAGAAACTCAGATGACTTTGACGCATATCGCGCTGATTGGCTTGGATCCAAGGTTCGTTTTGTGAAACTTGCAGATAACTTCACTTCCAATGTTGCAGCCCCAACGCAATAGGAAATTCCTCAGGCTGAAGCAATCAGGCTGCTGAAGATAATGTGAGTTCCAGGGCTGATGACTACATTCCAGCCGCTGAAGAAATTGCCAGGGCACCCACTAGTGGTTTGCCTGAAGAAACTGAAGAACTCAGGGCAACTTCATCAGTTGTACCTGAAGAAAATCAACCAGATTCCTCAGCTGCTCCTGCACCAACTTCAACTTCAATCCTTCCATCTGCATCGGATGTGAAGAAGACCAAGGCTGCAGAGCGTGCTGCAGTGAAGAAAAGGAAAGCATCTGCTGCTTCAGATTCTTTAGCTCTGAAGAAAATGAAGCCTATGACAAGCTCATTTGCAAATCCGATTGATGTTGTTCCCATATCAACCAGGCCATCAAAGGACCTCGTTCCTTTTGATGAAGAATATGTGATCCCCAGCAGATCTGATGAAGAAATTCATTTTGCTGCTTCGTCTGAACCATTGGATGAAGAAATTGAAGTGGATGCGACCCCTTCAACACCTATCATCTCCTCGCCCGTGCCTCAGTTCACAGCTGAAGAGGCTGGTGTTGAAGAAATGGAAGATGATGATGTGGACATTGGCTGCTCCACACCCGAAATCAGTGATGAATTCTGGGAAAGTCAGCATCCAAACTCTCCAATGTTCACCTCTCTACAGCAAATTCCTCAGTCCCCCACACAAACTGTTCACATGGGCTCTAAAGAAACTCATCCCACTGCATCCGTCCATGAGGAAATTTCAGCCATTAGCGCTGATGAAACTACTGCTGCTGAACAACCAACTACGCAGACTGCCACTAAGGAGGAACAAGAAATTCCTCAGCCTGGAGAACCTGTGATTGAGATTCCTGAGGTCGTGATGCAACTCACTGACACTCCTCTGTCGAAGCCAAAGGATCCATTCTCACGCAAGCAAAAGTTCAAGGCTGATGATTTCTTCGGTGAGCACGTATTCTTCGAAGACTACAACCCATATGACTCTGCTCGCATTAGGAAGAGGCATTTCTGGACTGCCAGTCAAGCCAATTTCTATTCCTCAGTGTTGTTCAACAAGGAGAAGATTTTCTACCATGAGCATATTCCTCACGTGGATATGGAATCTCTGCCGTGCTTTGCACCAGTCCTCGGTGTTCTTCACGATGCTAGACTGCTCAACTTTTGCTTTGACATCTGCGATTGGAATGAAGAACTGATTCTTCAATTCTATGCAACGCTGCACATCACCGGAGATGTTGAAGATGTGAATTCATGGGTGCTGGACTGGATGTCTGAAAACACTCACTACACTGCACCAGCCTCTGAATTGCTTCGTGCTCTACCACTCAGTCCTCCCCTTGAAGAAGCTCGCTGCATCTACAGTGAACCTGAGCTCACACATCATTACATGCAGGTGCTGATGAAACCTTTAAGCCAGGTCAGGCACCAAGAACCAAATTCCTCATGAAGGAATTGCTGTACGTGCCCAGAACTGTCTATCATATTCTTACGAGGACAACCAGTCCTATCAAAGGCCACGACTCATATGATGAGGAAATTGTTGGCATCATGAAGAATCTGGTATTCAACATCGTTCATGGCATTCCTGTCAATTATCACGATTTCTTCATGAGGACTATGGCCAATGTTGCACTGTCTTCGTTTGAACTGAAGCGTTATGCACCTTGGATCATGAGATTCCTCGGGACAAGGTCTTCACTCAACTACAAAGTTGATTTCCAGAATCACCTCAGGTACTTGCCCCCAATTGAAGTCCTCAAGCAGACATATTCCTCAGTTGATGGAAAGGGCAAGGCACCAGCTGTAATTGATGAAGGCATTCATCCATTGGATGGTCAGTTTCGCAAAGCTGCATCTTATTCCACCAATGATGACTCTGCCACACATGACTCTGCCAATGCACCAAAGTCCACTCCTCAAGCCACTACTCCGTGCGTGATGACTGACCGTGAACTTCTGCTTAGTCTTCACCAGAAGGTGGATCGAAATCACAAATGGGTTAAGCGTCAGTTTGATTCACTTCTTCACAACATGACTACCACACACAATGCAGTGAAGAAAAACCACTACTGCCTCCATCAAGTCTTCGGTCGCACCTGGGCAATCCTGTCACATCTGAGGAATATTTTTGAAGATTTTGGTATTTCTAAAGACTTTCATGAAGACTTTGAAAGTGAAGAAATTGGTGTGTCTGTAAAGACTTGATATTAATGCATGGAATATGAAGCTTGAAGACTTTCGTTTTCATAGTTTTGTTTTCTTGAGTCATAGGAAACACTGTACTGTTAAAGGGGGTCGAGGAAATACTAAGGAAAAATTTCCATGTGATGCTCAACTCAAAATCCTACACCTACCAATCCCTTCGAGTGAAGCCATTGGAAATCTCTTACAGATCTGTCAATTTCTTCAGTGACAGAGACGAAGTTCTTCTGGTCTCTGAGAAATTTGTCCTGACTGAGGAGTTAGGAATTCGCCAGTGCGAATTGCCTACACAGTGAGGAACATGATAGCCCTGAGGATTCTACTACTCAAAATTCCGACCGTTGCTGTGCTATGCGCCAGCTGTCCCAAAATATTTGTCCACCTAACGGTCATATCATTGAAGGGCATTTATGTCTTATCATGTCGGGCTGCTCCCTAGGCTATAAATAGCCGCCCCTACAACCACTAGCCGGTTGGCTGCTCCGAGAGAAACTGACACTTGTCATTTGAGAGCAACCCATCCTCCGAGGACTTTGAGCGAAAATCATCAAGTGAGGAAAAACCAAAAACCCAAAACCCAAAACCCAAACACCTACATACCCAAAGTGATTGAGCATCACTGAAGAGATTGATCCTGAGTGGATCCGACGCTTGTTACCTTTGAAGACTGTGCTTCTTCCAGACGGTTAGGCGTCATGGTCTAGAGCATCCAAGAGGAATTGTGGATCGCCGAGTGACCAAGTTTGTGAAGGTTCGGAAGTCACCTGAAGACTTACCACGAGTGATTGGACGAGGTTTGTGTGACCTTAGTTCAAAAAGAATAAGGTGAGGACTGGGTGTCTTAGACTAAGTGTCCTTGACTAGGTGTCCGGGACTGTGTGTCCTCGAGTTTAAATACTCAGCCGCTCCAACCATACGTACAACTGAGACAGCAGTTGGAACTGGTCTACCAAATCATTGTCTTCACCGAGCTTACTGGTTCTATTTCCTCAACTCTTTCATTTCCTCATAACTGTGCTGTGTGTTTGTTCATATATGTGTTTGAAGACTTTGACTGAAGACTTCCTCAATTTCCTCAGTTCAATTTCTTCAGTGTGTTTGTCTTCATCCTGTGTTATCCTGTGATTACGCTTCCTGTACTCTGTGCCTGTCTTCATTTCATCATGATGACTATGCTTGTATTCTGTTATGTTTACTATTGAGTACTTATTCCGCTTCTAGTAGTTCTTCGCTAAGGAATTTCCTCACCGGTAAATTCCTAAGTGAAGAATTTCGTAAAAATCGCCTATTCACCCCCCTCTAGTCGATATAACGCACTTTCAAAGAGGTGTTACGAGGGGAGAGGGAGGCGCCAAGGGCTTGGTGCGGCTGCCCTCCCCCCCCCCACTATATATAGGACCCCTAGGGGCGCCGACCCTAGGAGATGGGTTCTCCAAGGGGGGCGGCGGCCAAGGGGGGCTTGGCCCCCAAGTCAGGTGGGGCGCCCCCCACCCCTAGGGTTTCCAACCCTAGGCACATGGGGAGGCCCATGGGGGGCGCACCAGCCCACCAGGGGCTGGTTCCCCTCCCACTTCAGCCCATGGGCCCCTCCGGGATAGGTGGCCCCACCCAGTGGACCCCCGGGACCCTTCCGGTGGTCCCGGTACAATACCGATTACCCCCGAAACTTTCCCGATGGCCGAAACTTGACTTCCTATATATAAATCTTCACCTCCGGACCATTCCGGAACTCCTCGTGACGTCCGGGATCTCATCCGGGACTCTGAACAACTTTCGGGTTACCGCATACTAATATCTCTACAACCCTAGTGTCACCGAACCTTAAGTGTGTAGACCCTACGGGTTAGGGAGACACGCAGACATGACTGAGACGACTCTTCGGTCAATAACCAACAGCGGGATCTGGATACCCATGTTGGCTTCCAAATGCTCCTCGATGATCTCATCGGATGAACCACGATGTCGAGGATTCAATCAATCCCGTATTCAATTCCCTTTGTCAATCGGTACATTACTTTCCCGAGATTCGATCGTTGGTATCCCAATACCTCGTTCAATCTCGTTACCGGCAAGTCACTTTACTTGTACCATAATGCATGATCCCGTGACCAAACACTTGGTCACATTGAGCTCATTATGATGATGCATTACCGACTGGGCCCAGAGATACCTCTCCGTCATACAGAGTGACAAATCCCAGCCTCGATCCGTGTCAACCCAACAGATACTTTCGGGGATACCTGTAGTATACCTTTATAGTCACCCAGTTACGTTGTGACGTTTGGTACACCCAAAGCACTCCTACGGCATCCTAGAGTTACACGATCTCATGGTCTAAGGAAATGATACTTGACATTGGAAAAGCTCTAGCAAACGAACTACACGATCTTGTGCTATGCTTAGGATTGGGTCTTGTCCATAACATCATTCTCCTAATGATGTGATCCCGTTATCAATGACATATAATGTCCATAGTCAGGAAACCATGACTATCTATTGATCAGCGAGCTAGTTAACTAGAGGCTCACTAGGTACATGTTGTGGTCTATGTATTCACACATGTATTACCATTTCCGGATAACACAATTATAGCATGAACAATAGACAATTACCATGAACAAGGAAATATAATAATAACCATTTTATTATTGCCTCTAGGGCATATTTACAATAGTCCCCCACTTGCGCTAGAGTCAATAATCTAGTTACATTGTGATGAATCGAACACCCATAGAGTTCTGGTGTTGATCATGTTTTGCTCGCGGAAGAGGTTTAGTCAACGGATCTGCGACATTCAGATCCATATGTACTTTGCAAATATCTATGTCTCCATCTTGAACATTTTCATGAATGGAGTTGAAGCGACGCTTGATGTGCCTGGTCTTCTTGTGAAACCTGGGCTCCTTGGCAAGGGCAATAGCTCAAGTGTTGTCACAGAAGAGAGTGATTGGCCCCGATGCATTGGGTATGACTCCTAGGTCGGTGATGAACTCCTTCATCCATATTGCTTCATGCGCTGCTTCCGAGGCTGCCATGTACTCCGCTTCACATGTAGATCCCGCCACGACGCTTTGCTTGCAACTGTACCAGCTTACTGCCCCACCATTCAAAATATACACGTATCTGGTTTGTGACATAGAGTCATCTAGATCTGTGTCGAAGCTAGCATCGACGTAACCCTTTACGACGAGCTCCTCGTCACCTCCATATACGAGAAACATATCCTTAGTCCTTTTTAGGTACTTCAGGATGTTCTTGACCGATGTCTAGTGTTCCATGCCGGGATTACTTTGATACCTTCCTACCAAACTTACGGCAAGGTTTACATCAGGTCTGGTACACAGCATGCATACATGATAGACCCTATGGCTGAGGCATAGGGGACGACACTCATCTTTTCTCTATCTTCTGCTGTGGTCGGACATTGAGCTGAGCTCAATTTCACACCTTGCAACACAGGCAAGAACCCCTTCTTGGACTGATCCATATTGAACTTCTTCAATATCTTATCAAGTTATGTGCTTTGTGAAAGACCTATGAGGCGCCTCGATCTATCTCTATAGATCTTGATGCCTAATATGTAAGCAGCTTCTCCAAGGTCCTTCATTGAAAAACACTTATTCAAGTAGGCCTTAATACTGTCCAAAAGTTCTCTATCATTTCCCATCAAAAGTATGTCATCCACATATAATATGAGAAATGCTACAGAGCTCCCACTCACTTTCTTGTAAACGCAGGCTTCTCCATAAGTCTGCATAAACCCAAACACTTTAATCATTTCATTAAAGCGAATGTTCCAACTCCGAGATGCTTGCACCAGCCCATAGATGGAGCGCTGGAGCTTGCATACCTTGTTAGCATTCTTAGGATCGACAAAACCTTCCGGCTGCATCATATACAATTCTTCCTTAAGAAAGACGTTAAGGAATGTCGTTTTGACGTCCATTTGCCATATCTCATAATCATAGTATGCGGCAATTGCTAACATGATTCGGACGGACTTTAGCTTCGCTACGGGTGAGAAGGTCTCATCATAGTCAACCCCTTGAACTTGTCGATAACCCTTAGCGACAGGTCGAGCCTTATAGATGGTGACATTACCATCCGCGTCCGTCTTCTTCTTAAAGATCCATTTATTCTCTATCGCTCGCCGATCATCGGGCAAGTCTGTCAAAGCCCATACTTTGTTTTCATACATGGATCCTATCTTGGATTGCATGGCTTCAAGCCATTTGGTGGAATCTGGGCCTGCCATTGCTTCTTCATAGTTCGAAGGTTCACCGTTGTCTAACAACAAGATTTCCAGGACAGGGTTGCCATACCATTCTGGTGTGGAATGTGTCCTTGTGGACCTTTGAAGTTCAGTAGTAACTTGATCCGAAGTAGCTTGATCAGTATCATTAACTTCCTCTCTAGTCGGTGCAGGCACCACAGGAACATCTTCCTGAGCTGCGCTACTTTCCGGTTCAAGATGCAGTACTTCATCGAGTTCTACTTTCCTCCCACTTACTTCTTTCGAGAGAAACTCTTTCTCCAGAAAGGACCCATTCTTGGCTACAAAGATCTTGCCTTCGGATCTGAGGTAGAAGGTATACCCAATGGTTTCCTTGGGGTATCCTATGAAGACGCATTTTTCCGGCTTGGGTTCGAGATTTTCAGGTTGAAGTTTCTTGACATAAGCATCGCATCCCCAAACTTTTAGAAACAACAGCTTAGGTTTCTTCCCAAACCATAATTCATACGGTGTCGTCTCAACGGATTTAGATGGTGCCCTATTTAAAGTGAATGTAGCTGTATCTAGAGCGTATCCCCAAAATGATAGCGGTAAATCAGTGAGTGACATCATAGATCGCACCATATCCAATAGAGTGCAATTACGACGTTCGGGCACACCGTTACGCTGAGGTGTTCTAGGCGGCGTGAGTTGTGAAACGATTCCACATTTCCTTAAGTGCGTACCAAATTCGTGACTTAAATATTCTCTCCCACGATCTGATCATAAGAATTTTATCTTTCAGTCACGTTGATTTTCTACCTCATTATGAAATTCCTTGAACTTTTCAAAGGTATCAGACTTGTGTTTCATCAAATGGACATACGCATATCTACTTAAGTCATCAGTGAGAGTGAGAACATAACGATAGCCACCGCGAGCCTCAATGCTCATTGGACCGCACACATTAGTATGTATAATTTCCAATAAGTTGGTTGCTCGCTCCATTGTTTCACAGAACGGAGTCTTGGTCATTTTACCCATGAGGCATGGTTCGCACGTGTCAAATGATTCGAAATCAAGAGACTCTAAAAGTCCATCTGTATGGAGCTTCTTCATGCGTTTGACACTGATGTGACCAAGGCGGCAGTGCCACAGGTATGTGGGACTATCATTATCAACCTTACATCTTTTGGTATTCACACTATGAATATGTGTAACATCATGTTCGAGATTCATTAAGAATAAACCATTGACCAGCGGGGCATGACCATAAAACATATCTCTCATATAAATAGAACAACCATTATTCTCAGATTTAAATGAGTAGCCATCTTGTATTAAACGAGATCCAGATACAATGTTGATGCTCAAAGCTGGCACTAAATAACAATTATTGAGGTTTAAAACTAATCCCGTAGGTAAATGTAGAAGTAGCGTGCCGACGGCGATCACATCGACCTTGGAACCATTCCCGGCGCGCATCGTCACCTCGTCCTTCGCCAGTCTCTGCTTATTCCGCAGCTCCTGTTTTGAGTTACAAATGTGAGCAACCGCACCGGTATCAAATACCCAGGAGCTACTACGAGTAATGGTAAGGTACACATCAATTACATGTATATCACATATACCTTTAGTGTTGCCGGCCTTCTTGTCCGCTAAGTATTTGGGGCAGTTTCGCTTCCAGTGTCCCTTTCCCTTCCAATAAAAGCACTCAGTCTCAGGTTTGGGTCCATTCTTTGACTTCTTCCCGGCAACTGGTTTACCGGGCGTGGCAACTCCCTTGCCGTCCATCTTGAAGTTCTTCTTACCCTTGCCTTTCTTGAAACTAGTGGTTTTATTAACCATCAACACTTGATGTTCCTTTTTGATTTCCACCTCCGCTGATTTTAGCATTGGAAATACTTCAGGAATAGTTTTCACCATCCCCTGCATATTGTAGTTCATCACAAAGCTCTTGTAGCTAGGTGGGAGCGACTGAAGGATTCTGTCAATGACCGCCTCATCCGGGAGGTTAATGTCCAGCTGGGACAAGCGGTTGTGCAACCCAGACATTTTGAGTATGTGCTCACTGACAGGACTATTTTCCTCCATCTTACAAATGTAGAACTTGTCAGAGACTTCATATCTCTCGACCCGGGCATGAGCTTGGAAAACCATTTTAAGCTCTTCGAACATCTCATATGCTCCCTGTCGCTCAAAACGCTTTTGGAGCCCCGGTTCTAAGCTGTAAAGCATGCTGCACTGAACGAGGGAGTAATCATCAGCACGTGACTGCCAAGCGTTCATAACGTCTTGGTTCTCTGGGATGGGTGCATCACCTAGCGGTGCTTCTAGGACATATGCTTTGCTGGCAGCTACGAGGATGATCCTCAGGTTCTGGACCCAGTCCGTATAGTTGTTGTCATCATCTTTCAGCTTGGTTTTCTCTAGGAACGCATTGAAGTTGCGGTTGACATGAGCGTTAGCCATTTGATCTACAAGACATTTTGCAAAGATTTTTAGACTAATTTCATGATAATTAAGTTCATCTAATAAAATTATTTAATGAACTCCCACTCAGACAGACATCCCTCTAGTCATCTAAGTGATACATGATCCGAGTCAACTAGGCCGTGTCCGATCATCACGTGAGACGGACTAGTCATCATCGGTGAACATCTTCACGTTTATCGTATCTTCTATACGACTCATGTTCGACCTTTCGGTCTTCCATGTTCCGAGGCCATGTTTGTACATGCTAGGCTCGTTAAGTCAACCTAAGTGTATTGCGTGTGTAAATCTGGCTTACTCCCGTTGTATGTGAACGTTAGAATCTATCACACCCGAACATCACGTGGTGCTTCGAGACAACGAACTTTCGCAATGGCGCACAGTTAGGGGGAACACTTTCTTGAAATTATTGTGAGGGATCATCTTATTTACTACCGTCGTTCTAAGCAAATAAGAAGCAAAAACATGATAAACATCGCATGTAATCAAATAGTGACATGATATGGCCAATATCATTTTGCTCCTTTTGATCTCCATCTTCGGGGCGCCATGATCATCGTCGTCACCGGCATGACACCATGATCTCCATCATCATGTCTTCATTAAATTGTCTCTTCATCTATTACTTCTACTACTATGGCTAACGGCTTAGCAATAAAGTAAAGTAATTACATGACGTTTATGTTGACACGCAGGTCATAAATAAATTAAGACAACTCCTATGGCTCTTGCCGGTTGTCATACTCATCGACATGCAAGTCGTGATTCCTATTACAAGAACATGATCAATCTCATACATCACATATATCATTCATCACATCCTTTTGGCCATATCATATCACACGACATATGCTGCAAAAACAAGTTAGACGTCCTCTAATTGTTGTTGCAAGTTTTTTACGTGGCTGCTATAGGTTTCTAGCAAGAACGTTTCTTACCTATGCCAAAACCACAACGTGATATGCCAATTTCTATTCACCCTTCATAAGGACCCTTTTCATCGAATCCGATCCGACTAAAGTGGGAGAGACAGACACCCACTAGTCACCTTATGCAACTAGTGCATGTCAGTCAGTGGAACTAGTCTCACGTAAGCGTACGTGTAAGGTCGGTCCGGGCCGCTTCATCCCACAATGCCGCCGAATCAAGATATGACTAGTAACAGCAAGCAAATTGACAAAATCGACGCCCACAACAACTTGTGTTCTACTCGTGCATAGAAACTACGCATAGACCTAGCTCATGATGCCACAGTTGGGGAACATAGCAGAATTTTAAAATCTTCTACGCATCACCAAGATCAATCTATGGAGTCATCTAGCAACGAGGGAGAGGGGAGTGCATCTACATACCCTTGTAGATCGCGAGCGGAAGCGTTCAAGAGAACGGGGTTGATGGAGTCGTACTCGTCGTGATCCAAATCACCGATGACCAAGCGCCGAACGGACGGCACCTCCACGTTCAACAAACGTACAGTTGGGGAAGACGTCTCCTCCTTCTTGATCCAGCAAGGGGATGGAGAGGTTGATGGAGATCCAACAGCATGACGGCGTGGTGGTGGAAGCAGCGGTGATCTTGGCAGGGCTTCGCCAAGCCCCAACGAGAGAGAAAGAGAGAGAGAGAGAGAGAGAGAGAGAGAGAGAGAGGTGTTACGAGGGGAGAGGGAGGCGCCAAGGGCTTGGTGCGGCTGCCCTCCCTCCCCCCCCCACTATATATAGGACCCCTAGGGGGTCGCCGGCCCTAGGAGATGGGATCTCTAGGGGGGCGGCCAAGGGGGGCTTGGCCCCCAAGTCAGGTGGGGCACCCCCACCCCTAGGGTTTCCAACCCTAGGCGTAGGGGGAAGCCCATGGGGGGCGCACCAGCCCACCAGGGGCTGGTTCCCCTCCCACTTCAGCCCAAGGGGCCCTCCGGGATAGGTGTCCCCACCCGGTGGACCCCCGGGACCCTTCCGGTGGTCCCGGTACAATACCGATTACCCCCGACACTTTCCCGATGGCCGAATCTTGACTTCCTATATATAAATCTTCACCTCCGGACCATTCCGAAACTCCTAGTGATGTCCCGGAACTCATCCGGGACTCCAAACAACTTTCGAGTTACCGCATACTAATATCTCTACAACCCTAGCGTCATCGAACCTTAAGTGCGTAGACCCTACGGGTTCGGGAGACACGCAGACATGACCGAGACGACTCTCTGGTCAATAACCAACAGCAGGATCTGGATCCCCATGTTGGCTCCCACATGCTCCTCGATGATCTCATTGGATGAACCACGATGTCGAGGATTCAATCAATCCCGTATTCAATTCCCTTTGTGTCAGGACCCCGACTCAATGCCACATCGATCTAGCATGTAACACCCCATATCACTTTGCGGCCTCACGCACGGTATTCCCACGGGTGTCGCCTTACCTTTGCCCGGGACCGTTTGCGTCTTTTGGCACACGTATATGATAGTGTCGCTAGCATCCATATGGTAAGGAGCCCGGGATGACATGGCTAGTCGTAAACCTAGAGTGGCACAAACTTACAGGGACAGGCATCCATGACCCAGCATCAAACGTGTCGGTCATCAGCGAGTGAATCCAGGCTGTAGCACTGGGCTAGCAGGACTCCGGTGAACCGGGCTGTAGCGGGCTAACAGGACTCCGGTATTCATCGCGTGACATTTCCCCGAAGGGACAGACACAGGAACGAAGAAGGACACATGCCGGCCAGCCTAAGTGTTCCGGAGCAGTAGCAAGCTACCATGGCTCGGTGGAAACACTAGGAGACATTTCCCGGTAAGAGAGGCTACTAAAGATAAACAACTAGATAGTCAGATCCCACACATACCAAGCATTTCAATAACATACACACAATATGCTCGATATGTGCAATACAACATGGCATCACAAAATGACTCTATGACTCAGTAGTTGATTAGGCTCCGAGGAGCGAGATACTACAAACATGGGTCTCATGACCCAACAATCAGAGCATACAAGTCAAAGCACATGCGGAAGCTTAACATGTCTGAGTACAGACAACTATAAATGAAAAAGGCTGAGAAGCCTGACTATCTACCAGATCCTGCCGAGGGCACAAGATCGTAGCTGAGGTAACAAGCTAAACGTCGAAGTCCACGTGGAACTACTAGTGAGACTGAAATCTCTCTGCAAAAACATAAAATAGGCAAACGTGAGTACAAATGTACCCAGCAAGACTTACATCAGATCTATCTACATATGCATCATTATCAACAAGGGGACGGTGGGGTTTAACTGCAGCAAGCCAGCTTTGACTCGGTGGCTATCCTGAACTACGACTGCAAGTAACTCTTTTGAGGTGGCGCACACGAGTCCACATATTCACCATATCAATACACCACTATGGATCCGCTCCCGTCTCCCTACGAGAACGCCATCCATAGCACTCACGCTTATCTTGCGTATTTTAGAGTATCCACTTTCACTTGTCTATGAACTATGCAAGGGGTCCAAGTTTCCATATCCGAGGAATCCGGCTATTCGAATAGATAATGATAACCCTGCAGGGGTGTACTTCTTCACACACGCTCTCGCCACTTACCGCCCTGTACACGTCATGTACCTCGGCAACCTTCAAGCGGAAGCCAGGCGAGGGAGTCGGCCACGACCTGACTAACCGAACAAGTCTCTAGTCCAGGTTTATCGCCTATTCGGGTTCCATCCGCAAGGAGATCCGGCCGGGGTGTCGCTTACGGCCCCAAACGATGTGAGCAGGGTTCCCAAGCCCACCATCCGGGTGCTGCTTGGTACACCGGGCCAGTGTGCCTAGTCTGTCCCAAGCCCACCTGTACCGGGTGCCACTTGGTAGACTACTAACACTACCTACAAACACCAGAAACTAGTTGCAACTCCTGGACAGAGATCATGTTGATTAATAAGTCGAGAGGGGTCGAGTTACCGGAACCCAATGTGTGGTACTAACTGGTCATGGATCACAAACACAGAACTCAGTTCCTGAGGTCGGCTGCAATGAGACAACCCACCATGTACTCCTACATGGCCTCTCACCGCTACCTTTACCAAAACGTGTTCACACACTTAGCTCACACACAGTAGGACATGTTTACACGCCTCTGATTCATCCCCGATGAATCAGACCTGACTCAACTCTAAGCAGTAGCAGGCATGACAAACAAGCATGAATGAGTAGGCACAACAGGGCTCAAACAACTCCTACTTATGCTAGTGGGTTTCATCTATTTACTGTGGCAATGACAGGTCATGCAAAGGATAAAGGGGTTCAGCTACCGCAACAAGTAACGGATGAATCGTTGTTGTCCTAATGCAGTAAAAGAGAGCAGGAGCGAGAGAGTGGGATTTTATCGGAATGAACAAGGGGGTTTTGCTTGCCTGTCACTTCTGAAGATAATATAGCTCTTCATCGGTGTCATCGATCACATCGTCGGTATCACGTCTATCGAGAGGGGACAAATACCAGCAACACAGAAGGGAACACAATCAATGCAATGCACAATATGATGCATGATCATGACATGGCAAAATGAATGTGTTTTGGGCTAATGCAACTAGCAACAGATTAAATGAAGTTGGTTTGAATACAAGATTCAAATTCAAACTCCATATGTGATTATTCAAATGCCATTTAATTGATTTGTGCTAAACAGAAGCTATAAGTTGTTCTAACATGCATGAAAGTGGTACAGATGGATTCCTTGAATTTTTCTGATAATTTTTCATATATAAATTATTTAATTTGGAGTTACGGTTGAATTTCTATGAATTTTAGAAGTTTTAGGCATTTTCTGGAATTTCCTGAATAATATAAATCCAGAAATGAATTATGGCGTCAGCACCACGTCACGGTGACGTCAGCAGGGTCAACTGGGCTGGCTCGGGTCAAACCTGACGTGTGGGGGCCACACGTCAGTGACACAGGACCTAATCCCGGTCAAACCCAGCGCTGACTGGGGTTTGACCAGGGGTGGGGCCCACAGTCAGTGGCCTAGGGTGTTGGTTAGTGCGTCATTAGTGGCTAATGACAGCGCCACGTCACTGGCCACCGGAGTTCGGCCGGCGGCGACCCGAAACGCGGCGGAAGTTCACCGGGGTTGCGCTACGGGCGGCGGCTGGACGCGCGAAGGGCACCAGAAGGTAGCCCGTGCCCGTGCGCATCTAGGGGGGGCAACGGGAGGTGCGGGGGTGGCCGGGGTTCGCCGGAGTGGAGCCCGAGGCGGCGGCCGGAGCTGGGGGTTGGGGCGAGTTAGTGCTACGGTGCGCAAACGAGCGAGGTGAGCGGCTAGCGGGGCGCTACGCGGTGCGGGGAGCGAGTTAGGCATGCCAGGGTGACCAAATGGTCACCGGAGCTACGCCGGCGACGAGCTCAGGCGGCGGCGTGCTACGGCCAGCTATGAAATGGCGGCTACAGCGAGCGGCAAGCCACGGGGTTAGGGGCAAAACGTGCAGGAGCTCACGGTGGTTCGGATGGGGTAGATGACGAGCTCGGGGAAGCGGAGACGGCGGCGAATCGACGGTGAAGATCCTCGGCGGCCGGCGATGGAAACGGCGATGGTGGCGGCGTTGCAGCGTGTCCGGGACCTTGTGGCTCGGTGGGGAGAAAAAGGGGGTCGAGGTGGAGCCTTTGAGCGCATCGGCGAGGCTAGGGGGTGGCGGTGGCCGCGAGGGAGCTCGTCGGTGGCGGCGGCTCCGTTCGGGCGAGTGAGAGAGAGGTCCAGGGGAGAGGATGAGGACGCGGGAGAGTGAGGGAGAGAGGCAGGGAGGTGCGTGGCGTCTCCGGGGCGTCGAGGAGGAAGCAGGAGGTGGCCAGGGGGAATAAGGAGGTGGCCGAGACCTCTCGGGCGCGCGCCACGCCTCGCCTCTGCCTACTGGCAGAGGAAGACGACACGGGGGGGGGAGTGGAGATGGGCTGGGCCGTGCTGGGCCAGGTAAGTGGCGCCAGGTAACTTCCTTCTCTCTCTCTCTTTTATTTCTTTTCTATTTCTGTTATTTTGTTTTTGATTTGATTTAAAATACCAAATCATTTAATAAAATCCTGGAAACAATTATGGGTGCTTTCTGAATTATTTCAGTGACCCTTAACAATTTCCAACATTTATTTGAACATTTAAATTATTTATAGTATTTAAATGCCCAAAGTCAAATACAATATGATTTAATTCAAAAATCCAAAAATGACCTAAGAATATATTCATCATTTTTGGCAGAGGTTTCCACCTTAACCAGAAATCATGAACTTTTCTTAGGAACCTTTTGGGTTTATTGAAAAGATTTTAATTCACCCTAGTTGAGTTGATTTAATGCTAGGGTTTGAACATCCCCATTTCAATTTTAGGCAAAATTTAAACATGATGCAACACATGACTAGCTAGCTCAGAGCAAACCAGAAGCTAGGGATGTGACAACTCACCCCCACTAAACAAGAATCTCGTCTCGAGATTCAAGCGTAGGGTAAGGTGAAGGGGTAACGCAGACTAGTATAATCTTCACGATCCAGGGTGCACTTCAATTGAACGTTGATTCATTCACCATCATTGTCTTGAAGTCTTGCCTTGAGAACTCCAACTATCATGACAACGAGAGGAAAGGAAAGACCCTAAAAGAATTGTTCCTCTCGAAGGTCGAACAACTCAGGATTAACCCACGGAATGAGTCATAACAACATCTCTTGAGCTGAGAGACGAAGTACACATCCATAGGAATTGGAGTGAAGCAGATGACAAAGGTTCACTAGGTAGACAACAATTCCAGACTCAAGAATGTGGTAAACGATTGTCACGTAGCGAGGAGTTGAGTTGCCATGATACCATAATGATGCACCTTAGGGAAGGTGACTCGTAGAAATATCCCCTTAAGTGGCAAAAAGAATTACCTTTGATTCAAAGATCATTGAAACTCTTTAAACCAGCCTAAGACAATTCTCGAGCGATCGTTTGGAGGGGGTCGGTAGAATGGCATACTCGGACTTGGATGATGTGGACTACCTTGTTGAAGACAACGCAATGTATGATTTTTGCTTATCACCGGAAATGGAAGAGACCCATGGTAAAATGGCACATTGGCGGTGCAAGCTGGAAACAAAATGCAAATGCTGGGAATGATTCTGGTATCTGGGAAGAACCCAACACTAGAGAGTTAATTCACTGTTTGAAAAGGTCATAGCATTGCCGAGGAAACCGAGAGGAATCCCAGTTAGTGCCGATGATAACACCTAGCGCTTATGCGTGCTCTCAAGAACTTGAGCATTTCCATATTCATCAAGGTTTTACCAACATCCGTGTCCAGGATCCTGGCAACACAACATACCACCATGATGAACAACGATGGACGATCCAGATGCATAGGAAGATAACATCAACTCAGATCTCACCCTAGCGAGGCCACGGAGACAAAATCTGGACGATCGACCGAGAGACATTTAGCACTCCGCTCCTAATGTTCTCCTTGATGTGCTAGTGTATCCCATTCATTGAAATGGTTTGGTAACTAGACATCAAGTAAAAGGTCGTACTTCGGGAACACAAAAATCCATAAGGAATAGCTAGGGAGTAAATCCTACGAAGTCCTTATGGGGAGGTGGCCAACTTTCTCAATCAAGATACTACAGTAATAGGTCTTCCGGCTGGGTGTGTTGGCCATGACATCCACTTTACCGGTTACAGAGAGACCATTATTATAGTTCTTGGGAAATGTTCCAACCATCATATCTACCTGAGATTCAGATCTGGTTGGTGTGAGAATAATCCAGACTCATCAAGCCTAGAAAGAAAAATGAAAGTTTGCAACACCAATCGACGAGATGACATTGCGAGTTTCTCGGGAAATGAACTACATAGCAAGCTCCAAACATGAGCTGGTTCTGCTACTAACATATGAACACGTTGTCCGAGACAAGCATGGCCACGTAGTAGTCTTATAATTAAACACTACCGAGTTCAGGTGGGGAACCATCATCAAGGATATCGAAGTCTTTACGCAAGTCCATGGATTAAATCCCAAGCATAGACTTCTTTTCCTTGAACAAGTCAATCAGTGGCTTGGTGTGCTAGGATATACATACGGAATAAAGATGATCAGTCTAACAGACCACAGAATTCTTCGCACGTGCATGACTGACTTGGGACGATTCCAAAGGAGGTAAAAACATGCTTTCTCGAATTCACGGCGGCAACTTGCATCAAATGCACGTGAATCAAAGGAAGTCACTTCTTTCATCCAAACATATTCTTCACGAGTGGGGCATGAAGAAAATGCTTACACAAGTTTCCAACACTAGGTCGACGTTCAACATGAATCATGGGGGAGACAAAATGCTGCTGATGGGCTCAACAACAACCCATCGGAATTTCCATATCACTGGACTTCCACCATCATGTGAACACGGTGATAGTATTGGTCAGACCAAAAGATGTAATGGTATATGCTCGAGGGATCAACCACGAGTAAGACAACATTACGAATATCGTTGGTACTGATTTGATTGACGATAGCCCACACTCAAATCAAAGGATTGATAAGACAATAGGTCCAGCAACTGATCACAGGGACCAATCGATGAAGATATCATCTTTCATCAACACACACTACACAAGAATATCCCTTTGGAACGAACTAAGTTAGGCAAGCTTTTATCTTCCAACTCTCCAAGTTGTTGTCTAGCTTAACCAACTAGCTCAGGGGTATCCGACACAGATTCTTGGAGAAAGAGTGGTTCACAGGAATAAACCAACTTGATCACGAACTCAGCATAGCGGTCAGGTGACAACCTGGTAATACTTCCGAGAAGATATACGGAAAATCACGAACCACCGATATGTTACTAAACTCGAGAACAATCTTGCTTTTCAGGTAAGATGATATGATCAAATGAGTGAGGACTTGACAAGATCCTAACTCATCAATCGAAGGGTGCACCGAAATAAGGACTAGGTAGCACAATCAACCTTAGGGCGATGATTCAAAAATCAACATGCTAAGAATGAGGTTATTGTCCATTAACTACCAAGCAACAAGGTTGCTAGGAGTATTGAATTCACACATCACGATTGACTTGTCGGCATTCCGGTTGCGACAACACGGAACCGAGGGATGAATAATGATGGCGAGAAGTATCACTACATCAGGAATTCACAAGAGCCGGTGCAATCCTCATGAAAAACCTGACATAAAGACGGTAATACTTCAGGGTAGAACAGAATCAAAAGCTGGGCTGGCATTTTGATCTGCGGAGCACAATTGCTTTGACCCAATCCTAGATATGGATGAGGTACTGGAGTTTGTTTCTCCTAGTCATTCCAGAATAGAATGGCTTGACGGACCACAAGAGTAATAGGTATCGATAAATGAACGCACGCATACTCTTGACTACCAATTGATAGACGGGGGTCAGAAGACAACTAAAGAGGGACAACTCAAAAGGACATATGATTTTATGCGTTGTGGATGCATAGATTAGCATGTCGAACGAGTTCAACATATTTCTTCTGGATAACCCGTGCAGAAAGGTGGAACTGGCAGAATCACAACATAAGATCGAGAACTCGCCAAGAGCACTCTGGTTGTGATCTTTTGACCCAACAACTTCTGCCATAAAGTGGTTCATAGTATTTGGAAGAAGGAAATACCACGAACTTCGAGGACTATCGCAAAGTTACTAATATCCTAAAGGAACTAGCAAACACTATCAACATGAAGTAAGTAGAGTGAATCTCGGGTTCAGAACCCAGAAATAGAATGCCTACTAACTATATGGCATCACGGGATGCTTTCGATAATGACGGCCAGAATCATCACACGGGGACACAAAACATGGCCAGACTACTAGATGATACTCTAGATACCTAGGGTCATAATAATGATTCCAACATATATGTCGAGGCAAAAGAATACCTCAACTCAGCAATTAGTGTGATTAACCTGGCCCAAAGGAACATCAAAACCAGAGGAAAAGGATTTGCAAGTGCATCAGATTATTTAGAAACCTGGGGTGACTCGGACAGCATAACGGCTATAATTGCTCAAAAAGATTTGAGACATGCTACAAAAATGGTGGCATAGCCACTCAGAAGCACAATACCAAGGTTCCGAGATCAACAATTAACATACGGAAGTAGTAGGAACTGAACTGAGACTTAAATCCAACAATCTTATAAGTCCACTGATTAGTAACATGTGATCCTAATAGAAAGAAGAGATAGCCTAGTTCTTAATCCCCGTAGAAGAGAAGATGATGACTCAGATCAAAAGGCCATGAGGTATAAGGAGTAAAAAGAGCCTTACGTTCCATCCCACAATCAATTCCCCTACATATAACTAAAGAATTTCTAGACTCAACATCGACCAGTTTGGCTTGGTAATCCTACAGGCAGTCAAGCTCTGATACCAACGCTGTCAGGACCCCGACTCAATGCCACATCGATCTAGCATGTAACACCCCATATCACTTTGCGGCCTCATGCACGGTATTCCCACGGGTGTCGCCTTACCTTTGCCCGGGACCGTTTGCGTCTTTTGGCACACGTATATGATAGTGTCGCTAGCATCCATATGATAAGGAGCCCGGGCTGACATGGCTAGTCGTAAACCCAGAGTGGCACAAACTTACAGGGACATGCATCCATGACCCAGCATCGAACGTGTCGGTCATCAGCGAGTGAATCCAGGCTGTAGCACTGGGCTAGCAGGACTCCGGTGAACCGGGCTGTAGCGGGCTAACAGGACTCCGGTATTCATCGCGTGACATTTCCCCGAAGGGACAGACACAGGAACGAAGAAGGACACATGCCGGCCAGCCTAAGTGTTCCGGAGCAGTAGCAAGCTACCATGGCTCGGTGGAAACACTAGGAGACATTTCCCGGTAAGAGAGGCTACTAAAGATAAACAACTAGATAGTCAGATCCCACACATACCAAGCATTTCAATAACATACACACAACATGCTCGATATGTGCAATACAACATGGCATCACAAAATGACTCTATGACTCAGTAGTTGATTAGGCTCCGAGGAGCGAGATATTACAAACATGGGTCTCATGACCCAACAATCAGAGCATACAAGTCAAAGCACATGCGGAAGCTTAACATGTCTGAGTACAGACAACTATAAATGAAAAAGGCTGAGAAGCCTGACTATCTACCAGATCCTGCCGAGGGCACAAGATCGTAGCTGAGGTAACAAGCTAAACGTCGAAGTCCACGTGGAACTACTAGTGAGACTGAAATCTCTCTGCAAAAACATAAAATAGGCAAACATGAGTACAAATGTACCCAGCAAGACTTACATCAGATCTATCTACATATGCATCATTATCAACAAGGGGACGGTGGGGTTTAACTGCAGCAAGCCAGCTTTGACTCGGTGGCTATCCTGAACTACGACTGCAAGTAACTCTTTTGAGGTGGCGCACACGAGTCCACATATTCACCATATCAATACACCACTATGGATCCGCTCCCGTCTCCCTACGAGAACGCCATCCATAGCACTCACGCTTATCTTGCGTATTTTAGAGTATCCACTTTCACTTGTCTATGAACTATGCAAGGGGTCCAAGTTTCCATATCCGAGGAATCCGGCTATTCGAATAGATAATGATAACCCTGCAGGGGTGTACTTCTTCACACACGCTCTCGCCACTTACCGCCCTGTACACGTCATGTACCTCGGCAACCTTCAAGCGGAAGCCAGGCGAGGGAGTCGGCCACGACCTGACTAACCGAACAAGTCTCTAGTCCAGGTTTATCGCCTATTCGGGTTCCATCCGCAAGGAGATCCGGCCGGGGTGTCGCTTACGGCCCCAAACGATGTGAGCAGGGTTCCCAAGCCCACCATTCGGGTGCTGCTTGGTACACCGGGCCACTATGCCTAGTCTGTCCCAAGCCCACCTTTACCGGGTGCCACTTGGTAGACTACTAACACTACCTACAAACACCAGAAACTAGTTGCAACTCCTGGACAGAGATCATGTTGATTAATAAGTCGAGAGGGGTCGAGTTACCGGAACCCAATGTGTGGTACTAACTGGTCATGGATCACAAACACAGAACTCAGTTCCTGAGGTCGGCTGCAATGAGACAACCCACCATGTACTCCTACATGGCCTCTCACCGCTACCTTTACCAAAACGTGTTCACACACTTAGCTCACACACAGTAGGACATGTTTACACGCCTCTGATTCATCCCCGATGAATCAGACCTGACTCAACTCTAAGCAGTAGCAGGCATGACAAACAAGCATGAATGAGTAGGCACAACAGGGCTCAAACAACTCCTACTCATGCTAGTGGGTTTCATCTATTTACTGTGGCAATGACAGGTCATGCAAAGGATAAAGGGGTTCAGCTACCGCAACAAGTAACGGATGAATCATTGTTGTCCTAATGCAGTAAAAGAGAGCAGGAGCGAGAGAGTGGGATTTTATCGGAATGAACAAGGGGGTTTTGCTTGCCTGGCACTTCTGAAGATAATATAGCTCTTCATCGATGTCATCGATCACATCGTCGGTATCACGTCTATCTAGAGGGGACAAATACCGCCAACACAGAAGGGAACACAATCAATGCAATGCACAATATGATGCATGATCATGACATGGCAAAATGAATGTGTTTTGGGCTAATGCAACTAGCAACAGATTGAATGAAGTTGGTTTGAATACAAGATTCAAATTCAAACTCCATATGTGATTATTCAAATGCCATTTAATTGATTTGTGCTAAACAGCAGCTATAAGTTGTTCTAACATGCATGAAAGTGTTACAGATGGATTCCTTGAATTTTTCTGATAATTTTTCATATATAAATTATTTAATTTGGAGTTACGGTTGAATTTCTATGAATTTTAGAAGTTTTAGGCATTTTCTGGAATTTCCTGAATAATATAAATCCAGAAATGAATTATGGCGTCAGCACCACGTCACGGTGACGTCAGCAGGGTCAACTGGGCTGGCTCGGGTCAAACCTGACGTGTGGGGGCCACACGTCAGTGACACAGGACCTAATCCCGGTCAAACCCAGCGCTGACTGGGGTTTGACCAGGGGTGGGGCCCACAGTCAGTGGCCTAGGGGGTTGGTTAGTGCGTCATTAGTGGCTAATGACAGCGCCACGTCACTGGCCACCGGAGTTCGGCCGGCGGCGACCCGAAACGCGGCGGAAGTTCACCGGGGTTGCGCTACGGGCGGCGGCTGGACGCGCGAAGGGCACCAGAAGGTAGCCCGTGCCCGTGCGCATCTAGGGGGGCCAACGGGAGGTGCGGGGGTGGCCGGGGTTCGCCGGAGTGGAGCCCGAGGCGGCGGCCGGAGCTCGGGGTTGGGGCGAGTTAGTGCTACGGTGCGCAAACGAGCGAGGTGAGCGGCTAGCGGGGCGCTACGCGGTGCGGGGAGCGAGTTAGGCATGCCAGGGTGACCAAATGGTCACCGGAGCTACGCCGGCGACGAGCTCAGGCGGCGGCGTGCTACGGCCAGCTATGAAATGGCGGCTACGGCGAGCGGCAAGCCACGGGGTTAGGGGCAAAACGTGCAGGAGCTCACGGTGTTTCGGATGGGGTAGATGACGAGCTCGGGGAAGCGGAGACGGCGGCGAATCGACGGTGAAGATCCTCGGCGGCCGGCGATGGAAACGGCGATGGTGGTGGCGTTGCAGCGTGTCCGGGACCTTGTGGCTCGGTGGGGAGAAAAAGGGGGTCGAGGCGGAGCCTTTGAGCGCATCGGCGAGGCTAGGGGGGTGGCGGTGGCCGCGAGGGAGCTCGTCGGTGGCGGCGGCTCCGTTCGGGCGAGTGAGAGAGAGGTCCAGGGGAGAGGATGAGGACGCGGGAGAGTGAGGGAGAGAGGCAGGTAGGTGCGTGGCGTCTCCGGGGCGTCGAGGAGGAAGCAGGAGGTGGCCAGGGGGAAGCAGGAGGTGGCCGAGACCTCTCAGGCGCGCGCCACGCCTTGCCTCTGCCTAGTGGCAGAGGAAGACGACAGGGGGGGAGTGGAGATGGGCTGGGCCGTGCTGGGCCAGGTAAGTGGCGCCAGGTAACTTCCTTCTCTCTCTCTCTTTTATTTCTTTTCTATTTCTGTTATTTTGTTTTTGATTTGATTTAAAATACCAAATCATTTAATAAAATCCTGGAAACAATTATGGGTGCTTTCTGAATTATTTCAGTGACCCTTAACAATTTCCAACATTTATTTGAACATTTAAATTATTTATAGTATTTAAATGCCCAAAGTCAAATACAATATGATTTAATTCAAAAATCCAAAAATGACCTAAGAATATATTCATCATTTTTGGCAGAGGGTTCCACCTTAACCAGAAATCATGAACTTTTCTTAGGAACCTTTTGGGTTTATTGAAAAGATTTTAATTCACCCTAGTTGAGTTGATTTAATGCTAGGGTTTGAACATCCCCATTTCAATTTTAGGCAAAATTTAAACATGATGCAACACATGACTAGCTAGCTCAGAGCAAACCAGAAGCTAGGGATGTGACACTTTGTCAATCGGTACGTTACTTGCCCGAGATTCGATCATCGGTATCCCAATACCTCATTCAATCTCGTTACCGGCAAGTCACTTTACTCGTACCGTAATGCATGATCCCGTGACCAAACACTTGGTCACATTGAGCTCATTATGATGATGCATTACCGAGTGGGCCCAGAGATACCTCTCTGTCATACGGAGTGACAAATCCCAGTCTCGATCCATGTCAACCCAACAGATACTTTCGGGGATACCTGTAGTATACCTTTATAGTCACCCAGTTATGTTGTGACGTTTGGTACACCCAAAGTACTCCTACGGCATCCGGGAGTTACACGATCTCATGGTCTAAGGAAATGATACCTGACATTGGAAAAGCTCTAGCAAACGAACTACACGATCGTGTGCTATGCTTAGGATTGGGTCTTGTCCATCACATCATTCTCCTGATGATGTGATCCTGTTATCAATGACATCTAATGTCCATAGTCAGGAAACCATGACTATCTATTGATCAACGATCTAGTTAACTAGAGGCTCACTAGGGACATGTTGTGGTCTATGTATTCACACATGTATTACAATTTCCGGATAACACAATTATAGCATGAACAATAGACAATTACCATGAACAAGGAAATATAATAATAACCATTTTATTATTGCCTCTAGGGCATATTTCCAACATCCACACCCTCTCTTTCCTCATTTAACTGTGTGCACTACATCATCCAAAAAGTCTAGTAGTTGGCATCCATGATGCCGCTTATGATACTCCCATTACGACCAGCCTTAGGGTGGCCATAGTGGGGGTATCATAGCCAGTATCATGCACTCAGGAATAGCAAATATGATGATGTGGCAAAGAAGTAACATAGGTAGATACCGTAACATAATAAATATGAAATACTACTTTGTGTCATGCATGGCCATAAATACGGTCATCTATGATACTACTCTATGATACTATGCGCACTATGAAGGTACGTATGTAGTATCATACACTAGTATCATATGCATGATACTATAGTTATATGATACTCCCCAATATAAGGCTGGTCATAGTGGTGGTATCATAACCGATATCAAGCACTCGAAAATAGAAAGTATGCCGATGTGGCAAAGAATTAAATAAGATAGAGAGAGTTAGAGTAACATATAGGTAGATACCGTATCATGTTAAATGCGATGCTAATTTGTGTCATGCATGGCAATAAATATGATCATCTATGATACTACTCTATTATACTATGCACTATAATTAAAGGTAGTATCATACACTAGATCATATATATATATATAAGCATGACACTAGTATATGACACTCTCCACTATGAGTAGCCTAAGTATAGCCTAACTAAAACACCCACATGTAGCTGTAGTAGGGTTTTTGACTTTATATGCACTAAAATGCAAGGAAAGTGCAAAGAATGACTTAAACATAGCAGACAAAACCTAAAAATGGGCCGAAAAATCAAACCAAGGTTATATCCACGACTGTTTACCATGATTTTTTTCGAGGCGGAATGATGTAGTAACTGACGATTTCGAGTCCGAAGTGTCGCGTCTCCTTTTGGAAACTATGATCCTTCATGTGAGATGCTCTGGTATGGAAGGTGCGAGCACCATAACTTGTGCCAAACTTTACCAAATTTTTTCCATGCGATCGTGAGAGCACGCCACAGTGACACAATAATTTCCGCTATTTTAGGACTCTATATGCATTTCCTGAAATTAAAATACCAACAAGGCCTACGCCTCTGGCCGCATCCTGCGGCCGAACTATTTGAAGTTTTTCCCCGTTTCTCAAACAATGAATGAAAACTCGCAAAGCGACACACAACAATGAACTCATGTTTTCATTCAAACAAAAATATGATGTTAGTTAATGTAAATGTTTTCAAATAGCACACGGTTCACTCACAAAAGACGTGTGTCCACTAAACCGTGGCTGATGCCCCCTGCCACACGCGCGATCTGAGTCGTGCGTTCTGATTGGCCAGAACCCAAACCCCACGGATCATACGTCTGCACCGTTGGATACTCCTTAATTGAACGGCGATCCTCATCCCTTTCGACAGCACATGCAGTTCCGGTTCATGTAAATGTTTTCAAATAGCACACGGTTCACTCACGAAAGTTGTGTGCCTACCTGAGGGAGTCCTGGATTAGGGGGTCTCCGGACAGCCGGACTATCTCCATTGGCCGGACTATTAGACTATGAAGATACAAGATTGATGACTTCGTCTCGTGTCCGGATGGGACTCTACTTGGCGTGGAAGGTAAGCTAGGCAATACGAATATGGATATCTCCTCCTTTGTAACCGACCTTGTGTAACCCTAACCCTCTCCGGTGTCTATATAAACTGAAGGGTTTTATGCGTAGGACAACAACCATAACATACAATCATACCATAGGCTAGCTTCTAGGGTTTAGCCTCTCTGATCTCGTGGTAGATCTACTCTTGTAATACCCATATCATCAATATCAATCAAGCATGACGTAGGGGTTTACCTCCATCAAGAGGGCCCGAACCTGGGTAAAAACATCGTGTCCCCTGCCTCCTATTACCATCCGGCCTAGACGCGCAGTTTGGGACCCCCTACCCGAGATCCTTCGGTTTTGACACCGACATTGGTGCTTTCATTGAGAGTTCCTCTGTGTCGTTGCCGTTAGGCTTGATGGCTCCTACTATCATCGATAGCGATGCGGTCCAGGGTGAGACTTTTCTCCCCGACAGATCTTCGTATTCGACGGCTTTGCACTCGGGCTAATTCGCTTGGACATTTGGAGCAGATTGAAAGCTACGCCCCTGGCCATCAGGTCAGATTTGGAATTTTGGACTACACGGACGACATCCGCGGAGACTTGATCTTCGACGGATTCGAGCCACAGCCGGGCGCGCCGCACTGTCGTGATGGGTATGACCTAGCTCTCCTGCTGAATAGTACCCCAGAGGCCGCACCCGCATCAGGTCTGACCCTTAGCTCGGAGCCAACTGCGCCAATCGAGGATGGGTGGCTAGACACCGCCTCGGGGGCTGCGATCTCAACGGCGATCGAGCCGAACACCAGCCTCATCCTCTGCGAAGCCCGTGACTCCAAGCTGTCGGACTCTTTTCCAGACTCCGAACCTTCCGCGCCACTACCAATCGAATCCGATTGGGCGCCGATCATGGAATTCACCGCCGCGGATATCTTTCAGCATTTTCCCTTCGGCGACATTCTGAATTCACTAAGATCTCTCTCCTTGTCAGGAGAGCCCTAGCCGGACTATGGCCAATAGGATTGGGATGCGGACGACGAAGAAATTCGACGCCCACCCACCACCCACTTCGTAGCCACTGCCGATGATTTAACCGACATGCTCGACTTCGACTCCGAAGACATCGACGGTATGGACGACGATGTAGGAGACAAACATGAACCAGTGCCTATAGGGCACTAGAAAGCCACCTCATCATACGATATATACATGGTGGATACACCCAAAGAAGGTAATGGCGACGAGATAGCGGAGGATGACCCCTCCAAGAAGCAACCCAAGCACCGACGTCAGCGGCGCCGCTCTAAGCCCCGCCAAAGCAAAAGTGGTGATACCGGCACAGGAGATAATAACACTCCGGATAGTGCCGAAGACAACAACAATCCCCTCCAGCAAAATCTAGAGCAGGAGGATGGAGGAGCCAGCCCTCCTGAGAGAGCGGTAGACGGAGAGGAGGAGGATGATAATTACATGCCCCCCTCCGAAGACGAGGCAAGCCTCGGCGACGACGAATTCGCCGTGCCAGAGGATCCCGTCGAACAAGAGCGCTTCAAGCGCCGGCTTATGGCCACGGCAAATAGCCTGAAGAAAAAGCAGCAGCAGCTTCAAGCTGATCAAGATCTGCTAGCTGACAAATGGACTGAAGTCCTCGCGGCCGAGGAATATAAACTCGAGCGTCCTTCCAAGAGTTACCCAAGGCGCAGTTTACTACCCCGACTGGAGGAAGAAGCATATGATACGGTTGATCGGCCACCTCATGGCCGCGATAGAGAGGCATTCCAGCCAAAAGCTCAGCCTCCACCCCAACGCCATTCAAATAAAAAGGCATGGGAAGATACGCCAAACCTGCGAGACATATTGGAGGACAAGGCAAAGCATTCAAGATCGATCTACGGATCACGAGGGCACACCACTCTGCGAGACAACAAACGTCACGCCGGATACAGTAAAAGAAAATCCGGCCGGGCCGAACACAGTGGGCAAGACCCATTCGAGTTGCGTCGCAACATAGCCCAATACAGAGGCGCCGCACGCCCCTTATGCTTCACAGACGAAGTAATGGAACATCAATTCCCAGAAGGTTTCAAACCTGTAAATATTGAATCATACGACGGCACAACAGATCCCACAGTATGGATTGAGGATTTCCTCCTCCACATCCACATGGCCCGCGGCAATGACTTACACGCCATCAAATACCTCCCACTAAAGCTCAAAGAACCAGCGCGGCATTGGCTTAAAAGCTTGCCCGCGGACTCCATTAGCTGTTGGGAAGATCTGGAAGCCACATTCCTCGACAACTTTCAGGGCACTTATGTGCGACCACCAGACGCCGATGACTTGAGCCACATAATTTAGCAGCCAGAAGAATCGGCCAGGCAATTCTGGACTCGGTTCCTTACAAAGAAAAATCAAATTGTCGACTGTCCGGATGCGGAGGCCTTAGCGGCTTTCAAGCACAACATCCGAGATGAGTGGCTAGCCCGGCACCTTGGCCAGGAAAAGCCAAAATCTATGGCAGCTCTCACGACGCTCATGACCCGCTTTTGTGTGGGAGAAGACAGCTGGCTGGCTCGCAGTAATAACATATCAAAGAACCATGGTACCTCAGATACCAAGGACGGCAATAGCAGGTCACGTCACAACAAGCATAAGTGCCGCATTAACCGCAAACATAGTGAGGATACGGCAGTCAATGCCGGATTCAAAGGCTCTATACCCGGTCAGCGGAAAAAGCCATTCAAACAATGTACGCCGGGTCCGTCCAGCTTGGACCATATACTCGATCGCTCGTGTCAAATACACGGCACCCCAGACAAGCCAGCCAATCACACCAACAGGGATTGTTGCGTGTTCAAGCAGGCCGACAAGTTAATTGCCGAGAACAAGGACAAGGGGCCGCATAGCAATGATGAGGAGGAGCCCCGGCAGTCGCACACTGGAGGACAGAAGAGGTTTCCCCCGCAAGTGCGGACGGTGAACATGATATACGCAACCCACATCCCCAAGAGGGAGCGGAAGCGTGCGCTCAGGGACGTATATGCGTTAGAGCCAGTCGCCCCAAAGTTCAACCCATGGTCCTCCTATCCGATCACTTTCGATCGTAGGGACCACCACACTAGTATCCGTCATGGCGGTCGCCGCACTGGTCCTCGACCCAATCATCGGCGGATTTCACCTCACTCGAGTCCTTATGGACGGCGGCAGCAGCCTGAACATGCTTTACCAGGACACAGTGCGCAAAATGGGTATAGACCCCTCAAGAATCAAACCCACAAAAACAACCTTTAAGGGCATCATTCCAGGCATAGAGGCCCATTGCACAGGCTCAATTACACTGGAAGTGGTCTTCGGATCCCCGGATAACTTTCGAAGCGAAGAGTTAATCTTCGATATAGTCCCGTTCCACGGTGGTTATCACGCGCTGCTCGGGCGAACCGCATTTGCTAGATTCAATGCGGTACCGCATTATGCATACCTCAAGCTCAAGATGCCAGGACCTCGCGGAGTTATTACAGTCAATGGAATCACAGAGCGCTCTCTCCGAACAGAGGAGCACATCGCGGCCCTCGCAGCAGAAGCGCAAAGCAGCCTCTCAAGGCAATCAACCGGTTCGGCGTTTCAAAGCCCGGACACCTTCAAGCGCGCTCGGGGCAATCGGCAAATAGACTGCCTGGCGCGATCTAAGCTCGCGTAGCAATATGGCGGCCACCCCAATCCCAGCCCAACGGCGATATTCGTGCCGCGCGTAGATAATTACGCATTAAAAATACCATGGGCACAGGTGGGGAGGGGGGCACAACTGCGGCACGCCCCAAGACATGGCCTAAACCGCACTAGGGGCTTCCCACTTTATTATTTTTTCTCTTTTTCAGGACCTTAATCTCTGGAAACCCTGTCCGGCAACACTATTGCTGGACACATGATGCAGCAACCAAGGAGGCAGAAAGCTACGTCACACCACGAAATTCTCAGGTGGATTATAGTAACGAGCGAAATATTTAATTTAGTAATATTCCTCTGCCTGCCCTTGGAAGGGACACAATCCTACTCTTTGCTTATCGCACTATCTGTATCATTCTGCTTTAACGCACATTTTTGAATAAACAATGCATAGCACTGCGCCTATTATTGCATTCTTTTTATATATATATGTGTTCATTTATGACGCCTTGCAACCGTACACTTTAGTACGGCCGATACACCAGGGGCTTAAGTACCCACAATGCGGTGTGAAAAGTACGAACACTTTCACAAGTGCAGCACCCCGAACTTATAGCATTATATGCATCAGCTCCGAATCATGTATTTGGTCAAATGTTGGGTTTGCCTGGCTCCTATGTTTTGGTACCTTACGTTCCGCTCTATCGGCTAAGGTAGCGCTAGGAGAACTACTGCGATTGTGCCCCGGTTCTGCCGGGCTGAGCACCTTGGTAGAGAAAGCTAAAACTGACTGTCATGATAAGGCGAGAGACTGGTCGCTGTTCGGCGAGGTTTTTCGAGTCCCTAAAGACTTATGCCGCTTAGGGCGAGGGGCCGGCCCTGTCCGGCTTACAGGCGTGTATCACGCCCCGAATTTGGCTTTTCGAATAGCAGGGGCTTCGCCAAAATTTAAAATTATAGAATTCTATGGCTAAGTGAGAGTGATAAAGCATCATTAGTTAGGTTGCCTTGTTCGTTGTGCTGAGCACCTCCCTCGAAGGACCCAAACATGGGAACAAGAGTGCTCAGGTTTATCCCGAACACCCCAGCACTCGTGGCATGGGGGAAGAAGCCGAGGACTAGCCATCTCTCAAATTGGATAAACAGCCAAACAGAAGGTAATATTTTAAATTCCAACAAGCATTGCATAACGCATATGAAACAAGTTTTCATACATACAGGATAAAACGAGCAAGTCTCATTCAAATATTACATCTTTCGAGCACTCATCCGCGATGAGACGGGTGCCCGGCAGAACACCCTCGTAGTACATCTCGGGGTGGCGGTGCTCCTTGCCCTCTGGCGGCCCCTCCTTGATCAGCTTCACGGCGTCTAGCTTGACCCACTGCAATTTCACATGGGCGAAAGCCCGGCGTGCACCTTCAATGCAGACAGATCGCTTGACGACCTCCAGCTGCAGGCAGGCATCCACGAGCCGCCTCACCAGGCCAAAGAAGCTGTTCGGAAGGGCGTCGCCAGGCCACAACCGGACTACAAAGCTCTTCATGGCCTGATCGGCCGCCTTATGTAGCTCGACCATCTGCTTCAGCTGGTCGCTCATCGGCACCAGATGTTCGGCCTCAGCATACTGAGACTAGAACAGCTTCTCTGTCGAGCTTCCGTCCTCGGCCTGGTAAAATTGTGCGGCATCGGACACACTGCGGGGCAAATCTGTGAATGCTCCTAAAGAGCTCCGGATCCGGGTAAGTAATCGGTAATTTACTTTTACATGCTTGCTTTGCATATAGAAAGCCTTACCCGCCACTATCTTCTTCATCACGTCGATCTCCTGGAGGGCCTTTTGGGCCTCGGCCTTGGCACTTTTTACACTCTCGAGGGCCGCAGCAAGCTCAGACTCCCGCGTCTTGGAGTCAAGCTCCAATGCCTCGTGCTTCGCCACAAGAGCCTGGAGCTCTTGCTGCACCTCGCCCACCTGAACCTCGTGCTTCTCTCGCTCGGTGCGCTCCTTGGCCGCTTTATCTTCGGCCTCGGTTAGCGCTTGCTTCAGGGTCACCACCTCGGTCGTGGCCCGTGGCAAACATACAATGATCCTTTCATTTTGCAATCGTGTCCCTTTTTATATATACATATCTATAGACGGGGTATTACTTACCCTTGTTCTCCTCGAGCTGCCTCTTGACAAGGCCGAGCTCTTTCTTGGACCCCTCAAGGTCCTGCTTCAGTACGGCAACCTCCGCAGTTAGTGCGGCGGACGCCAGCAGCGAAGCCTGCATATGCATATTGACATACTTATATTAGACTCATGCGATATTATTTGATCCTCTGTTCGGCTTTTCTTTGTGAACACCGAACAAAGCATCAGGGGCTACTATCTCTGCGGTAATATTTCTACTACATTTTAAAACACTTACCTCAAAGCCTGTTAGAAGGCTGGCGCAGGCTTCAGTCAATCTGCTCTTGGCGGACTGAACCTTCTGGATCACTGCACTCATGATAGTGCGGTGCTCCTCGTCGATGGAAGCACTGTGAAGCGCTTCCAGCAGATTGTCCGGTGCCTCTGGATGGACAGAGGTCACCGGCACAGGCGTCTTGCCCCTCTTAGAAGGGGACCGCCTGCCCGAGCCCGGAACCGCTGGAGGGTCCGGCACGGTGTTCGGCTGAGGGCCGAACTCGGAGCTCTCGGGGGCCCCGTCCTTGCGGCTCCCGGAGTCTGGAAAGTCGCCTTGAGACGCCTCCGGGACTGTCTCCCCTTGATCCGGTGCCTCTCGAGACAACACCTTGGTGTCGTCGGCAGGATGAGGGGATGTGGCGGTCGGGACTGGATCGCTATCCATGTTCGACAAGCCCAAGGAGCCGTCTGACGATACATCGATACTAGCTCGGGGCGGCCTGCATAATTGTGTTCGGCGTTAGGGAAAGCAGTGCGACAAAGGAATCCTATGGGTTACTTTGGTATCCGAATACTTACGATCTCCCCGGGGGCTTGGCCCTGGGCAACCACTCGTCTTCGCCTTCGTCGGTGGCGGTGGAGCTATCCAGAAGGAGAGTCCTTCCCTTCTTGGACCCTTCGCCCCCCCCCAGTTGGGGCGGCCTTCCTTTTCATGTCTCCCCCAGTTGGTGGGGGAGCATCTCCTTCTTATTCCTCGTCTTCGGGGGAAGAGTGCGCCGCAGAATCATCGGACAGTGAGTCCGATGACGCCTGGCATCAGGAACTTTTTCGAGTTCCCTTGGCCTTCTTGGTCTTCTCTGGCACCGTATAAGGGGCCGGAGTCAACATCTTCGCCAGAAGAGGGTCTGCGGGGCCTTCGGGCAACGGAGCCGGACAGTCGATCTGTCCGGCCATCCTCTGCCAGTCCTGTCAAAGGTACGGGAGTTTAGATCCCGCATAGAGTCAATCTATATGAAAAAATAAGTATCCTGTGAAAGATAAAGCAGCTTACCGCACTGGCTTGGCGCTTCGTGCTGAATCTGCGATCCTCCGTAATAGGGGGAGGGACCTCGGCACTTTTGAACAGCACCCTGCAGGAATCTTCATGAGTCGTGTCGAAGAGCCCGTTCAGAGTTCGATGCTTTGCCGGATTGAACTCCCACAAGTTGAACTCCCGTTGTTGGCACGGGAGTATCCGGCGGATGAGCATAACCTGGACTATGTTGACAAGCTTGAGCTTCTTGTCCACCATGTTTTGAATACATGTTTGGAGTCCGGTCAGCTCTTTCGAATTACCCTAGGACAGGCCCTTCTCTTTCCAGGAAGTGAGCCGCGTGGGGATGCCAGATCGGAACTCGGGGGCCACTGCCCATGCAGGGTCGCGCGGCTCGGCGATATAGAACCACCCCGATTGCCACCCCTTTATGGTTTCCACAAAGGAGCCCTCGAGCCATGTTATGTTGGGCATCCTTCCCACCATGGTGCCTCCGCACTCCGCCTGGCGGCCGCCCACCACCTTCGGCTTGACATTGAAGGTCTTCAGCCATAAGCCGAAGTGGGGCTTGATGCGGAGGAAGGCCTCGCACACGACGATAAACGCCGAGATGTTGAGGACGAAGTTCGGGGCCAGATCGTGGAAATCCAGGACGTAATAGAACATGAGCCCCCGGACGAATGGATGGAGAGGGAATCCCAGTCCACGGAGGAAATGGGTGAGGAATACTACCCTCTCATGGGGCCTGGGGGTGGGGATGAGCTGCCCCTCATCTGGGAGCCGGTGCGCGATGTCGTCGGGCAGGTATCCGGCTCTCCTCAGTTTCTTGATGTCTCCCTCCGTGACGGAGGAGACCATCCACTTGCCTCCCGCTCCGGACATGATTGGAGAAGGTCGAGGTGGGATGTGCGGACTTGGGCGCTAGAGCTTGAGTGTGCGAGAACGGATGAGCAAAGGAGCAAGAAGGCGTGGATAGAAAGGTGAATCCTTATCCCTGTATATGGGCGGACGAAGCTAAGCGTCCCCACTTGCCTGGTAAAAATCGCTTATCCCCCAAGCGCCGCAATTTATGGCGCGGTTGGGTTACCCACGCCCGTATTGATGAGAATCCCGTAATAAGGGGACACGATCTCTGCTTTGACAAGACGTGTTGAAAAACTGCCTCGCGTTATGTGTGGGACTAGTTAAAAGAAATGGTTCGAATAATCACCGGGCCGTGACATAACGTCATGTTGCCAAAACAAGCCAGCAAATTAGATCTGCGAAGATATTATTCTCTCTACGGTGGAATGTGGAACTTATTTTGCAGGGTCGGACATTATCCTCGTATTCAAATTCTTTTGTGATGTATTCGGAGAAGGAACCCGCCTTGTAATGCCGAAGACAATACTGCGCGCTGGACTCATCGTCATTGAAGCATAGTTCAGGGGCTACTGAGGGAGTCCTGGATTAGGGGGTCTCTGGACAGCCGGACTATCTCCATTAGCCGGACTGTTAGACTATGAAGATACAAGATTGAAGACTTCATCTCGTGTTCGGATGGGACTCTACTTGGCGTGGAAGGCAAGCTAGGCAATACGAATATGGATATCTCCTCCTTTGTAACCGACCTTGTGTAACCCTAACCCTCTCCGGTGTCTATATAAACCGAAGGGTTTTAGTCTGTAGGACAACAACCATAACATACAATCATACCATAGGCTAGCTTCTAGGGTTTAGCCTCTCTGATCTCGTGGTAGATCTACTCTTGTAATACCCATATCATCAATATCAATCAAGCAGGACATAGGGTTTTACCTCCATCAAGAGGGCCCGAACCTGGGTAAAAACATCGTGTCCCCTGCCTCCTGTTACCATCCGGCCTAGACGCACAGTTCGGAACCCCCTACCCGAGATCCGCCGGTTTTGACACCAACACTACCAAACCGTGGTCGATGCCCCCCTTGCTGCGCGCGTGATCTGAGTCGTGCGTTCTGATTAGCCAGAACCCAAACCCCACGGATCGTACGTCTGCACCATTGGATGCTCCCAAATCTAACGACAATCCTCGTCCCTTTCGACAGGAAATGCAGGCCGGCTAGGATTTGATTTATATGCCAAAATGCATGGTAAATGCCAAAAAATGGCTTAAATATAGCAAACAAGACCTGAAATGCGCCAGCAAATCAAACCTGCGGTATAATGGTGATTACTTAACGTGGGAAAAATTTAGAGGCGAAACGATGAACTAACGTCTTCATTTCAAAATTAGTACGTCTTCATTTAAAATGAAAATTTTCTCTTTATGCACACGAGCACTTACAGGAAACCGTTTGCATAGGCCTTTCAGCGCGGCGACCGGGGATATTTTTCACCCTTTTCACCTAGGCCGCCAACACCCCACTGCCCGCCCGCATTTTACTCAACTAGTCCACCCAATCTCCATCGCCAGCTCCCCCCTCCCCCTGATCCACATCAGAACCCTCTCCGTCGCTGGCGTGCTCACGCCGGCCGTGTGCCCACTCGTCGGCGTCAAGCCTACCTCCACTACCGTTCCCAACACGCGGCTGCCTGCGCCTCGCCATCTTCATTTGCTCGCCAGCCACCCTCGAGCATATCGATCATGTAACCCTAGCCTCTCCTGTGGTCCGGTCGAGTTTGCATTAAGAAGCCTATTAGTTACTACTCTCCATCGCAGTGAGGCATATTTCCTCGCAATCCCTCCTCCTATTTCATTCCGTATGTTCCCAAATTGGCTGTAAAATAATGGAGAGTATATATGTTCATTGCTACCTTCCTAACTAATACATATAAGCTGTATTTGTTCCAATAAGTTAATGCCGATTTACAGACCGTGGGCGCCCGAGTCAAACAAACTTAACAAATTAGTCGTACATTTTCTAAATTATTGCATGGCATGTTTAGACAGCTTCATACCAAGTTGTTAGTTTTATGCTTATCCTCCTTTCCTGAGTTTCGCATGTGTTCTCTGTAGATGCCGAGTAGCAGCGACATCACTCATGCTTCAGGCGATGTATCTTCATTTGATTCCAACAACCCTAGGTCTTCAGCAGATTGTGAGGGATCAAGTAATCTTGAACGGGATAGAGCTGCAGCAATTACCCTTCCGGTCAAGACACAAAGGAACGCTCCAAGGAAGCCTACACACCAGCCTAAAGGTGTATATGAAGTAACCGAGATTGATTTAAAGTTTTGGGCTCCAACTAAACCAAATAAAGCACGCACGAGGTTCAGGAGTGTGTGTGGATTTGTTGGCAGGGCAAGGCTCAACATTAATCTGCCGGGGTTTCGGAAGGCTGACACAAAAAGATGGCGAAGGATAGTCCGGGAGATCATGGATCACTTCAACATTTAAGAGCAGTGGAGAATGCAGGTGGAACACGCTGCACTGAAGAAGGCTAGGGATGCTTGAAGAAACTGGAAGCACATGCTATACAAGAAGTACTTGAGTGAAGGCAAGGACCCAATCCCCGCATACCCCCAAATTAGAAAGGTAGACTGGGCAGAATTCAAAAGGGCCATGGCAACTACAGAGTTTGCTGCGAAGAGTGCCAAGCAATCGGAACTTTAGAAGAAGAACATACACCCCCACCGTATGGGTGTGGCAAGATACTACAGCATGAAACCGATATGGGACCAAGAGGACACAGAAGCAGTAGCAGCGGGTGGGCAACCGGCCTTTAGTGCAATCAAGGGCGAACACGCCAGAGACTACTTGCGGGCACGTGCAAAGAGGCGTGATGATGGAACTTATTACTTTGAAAACTCACGTGAAGAAGAACTGTATCAAGTGATGTTAGAGGCTTCCAAGATCCCTGGAAGGTTCTTCAGGAACTCAGGGCCATGTGACATTCTGTCCGATGCTCTAGAAAGAAGAGAGCCCCCTGGTCATGCAAGGGGTATAGGTGTTAATGTCCCCCACAAGAGGGCTTTCACACTCAGCAAAGAAGAGAGGCTCATGATGAAAAAGCGAGGATTGAAATGAAGCATAATAAATTATATGAAAGGTTGGGGAAGGGCATGTATCCAGCTGTTTGAAAGGATATTGAGGAGTCAATGATGATGTAGAAGACTCTAACACTAACAGATAGCCAACAAATGGGAGGGGAGGCGGGCATGGAGGATGCTGCTTATTGCGCGACAACACCGCACAAGAGTATCTATGCATCAGCTGACCCCAGCGGCACTAAGACTGCAGTTGCTCAGGATGATGCTATATCTGATCTATCTGGAATGAAAGACAAACTAAAGGGCGTGCTTAGACATTATCAAGGTACATTAAAAATGTGCAACAGCCTGGGTTTGCCCACCCTTCTTGGAAGAGGGCCTCTTGTTGGACAATGTGACATTGAAGTCGGGCTGTGTGAAGTGCTATGTGACTGAAGTAAAGCCTGGATTCAATGAATTTGCCTTGAAGAATGTCCTAGGAGACTTTGATTAGCAAAGGACCTCGGGAGAAACACTGTTACATCACATCTAGTGGCCCCAAAAGGAAATAGAGTGCATCGACGAGATCACTGAATCCCTGCCAAGAGCAACCAATGTCGCCCCTCACTGGTGACGCTCTCCTTGCCATAGCAGCTCTTGCGTGCTTCCCCCAAAGAACCTAATACTCGTAATCAGACGGCTGACGCATCAACTTGTGATCAGCCGGCCAGACTCTGTGCCGTACAGGTGCTATCTCTTGAGCACTGTGTTGGTTTTCCCTTGAAGAGGAAAGGGTGATGCAGTAAAGTAGCGTAAGTATTTCCCTTAGTTTTTGAGAACCAAGGTATCAATCCAGTAGGAGACTACACGCAAGTCACCTCGCACCTACACAAACAAATAAGAACCTCGCAACCAACACGATAAAGGGGTTGTCAATCCCTTCACGGTCACTTACGAGAGTGAGATCTGATAGAGATAATAAGATAAATATTTTTTGTATTTTTATGATATAGATTGGAAAATAAAGATTGCAAAATAAAATAGATTGGAAACTTATATGATGGAGGATAGACCCAGGGGCCATAGGTTTCACTAGTGGCTTCTCTTAAGATAGGATAAGTATTATGGTGGGTAAACAAATTACTATCGAGCAATTGATAGAAAAGTGCATAATTATGAGAACTAGTCGCCAACCCGTGCATTCGCACGGGCTAGCCTATTAAGAAAGATAACTTTGTATAAATGTGAACGGCAATATAATTAACTTATTATTAGTTCACAATTGATTTGCGGTTAATTAATCATTTTATTGCTGGGCTAACATAAAATTGCATGTAAGGCACGATACATTTTTCCCTATACCCATTTGTGTCACCATACATACTATGGATTTAGAGCCATTCTTAAACAACGTTGTCCAATTTAGAATTGGCATCTTAATTTATTTCACATTGGGAAAAATTGCATTAAGCAATAAGCTTGAGTGTACAATTTCAAATTTAGCAGAACTCTATGATAGAAAGAATCTAACTTTGTGCATTTGAAAAAATGTTAACCTTTCTATCTTAGAAAATTGCTACTTTTGCAAGGAGTTAAAATCAGTATCACATCTATTACCTAGTTTCCCCTTTTATGTGCGTGTTGTATCCATTTGTCTCAAGCAACTTTTTTACTTTCACTCTTTGGGTCCACCTCTTGCCATCTCAACAGTGACCAATTCTAAACCTCTTACGATGAATGTGACAGCGGTTTCCAAATCCCATCACACCTCTCTATAGAACCTAAAACTGAATAGGCAGGCGCCATCTGCAGTATCACCCCATAACCCATTCCTTTCCGAGGTGTCTCCACTCAAGGCAAACTCCTTATGCATCTCTATGTTAGTTATTATATTTCAAGAAATCCCATCGAAAAGAAGATAGGTAAATGGGAAAATATTAATACCTATAAAACTGATTAACTTATGCCCTCTGCAATTAACATCTTATAGGATGATATATATAACTGGAACAAATAAATTAATACCTTTCAGCATAGGGTATCTATAAATAGTTCAAGTCAAGCAAAGAAGTGAGTTAATCTAATAAAAGTAAGCAACAATTATTGGTTTAACAACTGAACTAAGTATTCTCTCCACTCGCTTTCTGCTTTCCGGTACAATATGACACTAATGATGCAGAAATACTTAAAACGAATTAAAAGGGATCCTTAGGATTTTGGATAGGTAAACGGAAAAGGCAATTAGTGAAAGAGGATAAGTACCTTCCGATGTATTACCAATTAAGTTTAACGAACTTGGGCCAATATTAGTGGGAATAAAAGTGCTACATATGGATTTATATTCACAGTATTATTGCTTCATCGCAGCAAGAGTCAAGTTTTTTAAACAAAGCATAACTCACACTTTCAGAAAAACATTGTTCGGTCAGAGATAATACAAAAAGATAAATCAAAGTTTGGAAATACTAATATTTACTAAATAACAACAACACGACCAACAACAATTAATTGCCCCACTGTTGTACTTGATATGCTGTTAGCATCAACCATCTGTAGCATATCATGAATCTTGATTTCCTGTCCCATCAAGCATTGTTTCAATTGAGAATTTCGGCTGCATTTACCAATTAATGTATGGTTGCTATATCGACCTGAACCAAAAGCAGACCAGATTGAGTTCGACTTAAAAGTTTTATCAGTCCAATGTAAGTTTACCACTGGAACACCATAGATATCACATACCTATGTTTTTCCATGCAGACTTCTCTATAAATTTACTGCAGGGTCAAGCCCAACATCGACTATTGAATCATGTGCTTCATTGCAGCATTACAAACTACATTCTACTAACCTTCTCGCGGACCAAATGACCTCATATGACCAAACATAACTTCTTAGGAAGATTAGCCTGCATGTAAATTCTTGTCTAACACAAACGCATCTGGTGTACGCGGGTGTGTGCAAGTGTTTCAAAATTCCAGTGGAAGCATATCGCATCATTGTTCCGGCAGACTGAAAAGGTAAGAGCACATCTTAAACAGTAAATGGCTACTGCTCAACTCAACTCTCAGTGCTATATATAAATTCCGTGATATCATGTCGCTTCCAAGTAGATATTACAGTAGATATTAAATTCATCTGGTGTACGCGGGTGTGTGCAAGTGTTTTAAAATTCCAGTGGAAGCATATCGCATCATTGTTCCGGCAGACTGAAAAGGTAAGAGCACATATTAAACAGTAAATGGCTACTGCTCGACTCAAGGCTCAGTGCTATATATAAATTTAGTGATATTATGTCGCTTCCAAGTAGATATTAAATTTAGTGATATATTGCAGCAGTACATATTAAATTCCAGTGGAAGCATATCGCATCATTGTTCCAAGTAGATATTGCAGCAGTAGATATTAAAGTAGATATTAAATTTAGTGATATATGTAAACGGCAGACTCAATTGGTACTGATTTACTAAAGGAAAAGTAGATATTAAAGCAAGGATTAGACTGTTTATACATGTCCTCTTGACATGCCGACACCATATCGACATGCCAAAGCAAGCCTCAGGAGCACATTGTGGATGGCGTCTTCACGCACGAGCGCGCCGGTGATCTGAATCCCATCAAGAATGACGTCGAACACGCGCCGCCCGACATGACTTAACACGGAGTATCACCGCCTCACCCCGATCTGAATACTGTCGAGAGCGGCAGTTGGTTGAAGAGAGCATAACAGCAAATCTAATGTGGTGTCGAGGAAAGATACATATTTGTTTCAGGTTTTCATCTATACAAAGGATCGGTGCAGGACACATACCTATTAGACATGAGGAAGAATGAAATAACCAAAAGGAGAGAAGGTGTTGAAGATTTTATAGAACCAACATAGCGAACAGTCACTTGGCTCCCCTACGCATTCACTGGGGATGCTCCTTCTTTACAACGTAATTAATCCACCTGCCTGATTTCACAGCCGGCTTGTATACATGTACATGCTCCTTATTATTTACAACAAAATTAATTCTTGGATCCAGCCTTACACGTACCTGTGCATGTTGTCCAGCCGACAAGCAATGGTAGGCCTAGCTTGATCCTCATTGGGGAGTAATCACCAAGGGCAACAATATATGCTTAAGTCAGCTGACTGCACCAAACTTTCTTTATCTGCGCCTAGACATATATAATTGGGCGCAGTACTTTTGAATCCATGGCATGGAGGAGGAGGCCAAAGTAAATCTTACTGCCTTGATGGATGGATGGATTCCGATGTGCGATGTGTACGACAACGCATGGCTGTAGGGTAAAGACTTTAAGAAAGACCCTGATGGTGTTGCCGAGCTGCCGAGGAAAGAGAAGAACAGTGGCAACTTGATGCACATCATGAATAGGAGAAGACTTTGATGAAGACCCTGATACCGTCACCGACCTACTGAGGAAAGAGAAGAACGGCGGCGGCTGGACGCACATCATGAAGAGTAGGAGAAGAAGGAAAGATCTAGGGCTGGGTTGGACTTCATGGGATCGTACAGGACTCTTTTTAGAGATCTATGTAATCCTTCGGTGGAACCCAATCAGACCCAAAAAAAACTCTGAAAGGGGAAGCTAAGGGCTTTACGAAGGAAAGATGTTGGGCTGGGTTGGACTTCAGGGATCGTACGGGACTCTTTTTTAAACATATATATAATCCTTCGGTGGAACAAAAAAACTCTGAAAAGGGAAGATCTCCGCCGTAATAACTCGGTCCCACACCAGATAAATGGCTCCTAAATTCTAATTAACATGGTAATTAGTTGGGAGTCTGTAATTAGTATAGGTAGGTATAGGTAGATAGATAGATAGATAGATAGATAGATATCTAGGCATGATCATGTATATAGGCATCACGTCCGCGACAAGTAGACCGAAACGATTCTGCATCTACTACTATTACTCCACACATCGACCGCTATCCAGCATGCATCTAGAGTATTAAATTCATAAGAACAGAGTAATGCATTAGGCAAGATGACATGATGTAGAGGGATAAACTCAAGCAATATGATATAAACCCCATATTTTTATCCTCGATGGCAACAATACAATACATGCCTTGCTGCCCCTACTGTCACTGGAAAAGGACACCGCAAGATTGAACCCAAAGCAAAGCACTTCTCCCGTTGCAAGAAAGATCAATCTAGTAGGCCAAACCAAACTGATAATTCGAAGAGACTTGCAAAGAAAACAAATCATACATAAAAGATTTCAGAGAATAATCAAATATTGTTCATAGATAAACTTGATCATAAACCCATAATTCATCGGATCTCGACAAACACACCGCAAAAAGAATTACATCGAATAGATCTCCAAGAAAATCAAGGAGAACTTTGTATTGACATCCAAAGAGAGACAAGAAGCCATCTAGCTAATAACTATGGACCCGAAGGTCTGTGGTAAACTACTCACACATCATCGGAGAGGTTATGGTGTTGATGTAGAAGCCCTCTGTGATCGATTCCCCTTCGGCGGAGCTCCGAAAAAGGCCCCAAGATGGGATCTCTTGGGTACAAAAGGTTGCGGCGGTGGAAATAGGGTTTGGTGGTGCTCCTGGATGTTTTGGGGGTATATGGATATATATAGGAGGAAGAAGTAGGTCCGTGGAGCTGCGAGGGGCCCATGAGGGTGGGGGCGCGCCCAGGGGGGCAGGCGCGTCTCCCTGCCTCGTGGCCTCCTCCCTTCTTCCTTGACGTCTATTCCAAGTCCTCTGGATCATGTTTGTTCCAAAAATAACTCTCCCGAAGGTTTCATTCCGTTTGGATTCTGTTTGATATTCCTTTTCTGTGAAACACAGAAATAGGCAAAAAAAACAGCAATTTACACTGGGCCTTGGGTTAGTAGGTTAGTCCCAAAAATAATATAAAAGTGTATAATAAAGCCCATTAAACATTCAAAACAGATAATATAATAGCATGGAACAATCAAAATTTATAGATACGTTGGAGACGTATCAAGCATCCCCAAGCTTAATTCCTGCTCGTCCTTGAGTAGGTAAATGATAAAAACAGAATTTTTGATGTGGAATGCTACCTAGTATAATTCTCAATGTAATTTTCTTTATTGTGGCATGAATATTCAGATCCGAAAGATTCAAGACAAAAGTTTAATATTGACATTAAAATAATAATACTTAAGCATACTAACTAAGAAATCATGTCTCCTCAAAATAACATGGCCAAAGAAAGTTCATCCCTACAAAATCATATAGTTTGGTCATGCTCCATTTTCGTCACACAAGAATGCTCTCATCATGCACAACCCTGATGACAAGGCAATCAATTGTTTCATACTTTAGTAATCTCAAACTTTTTTCAACTTTCACGCAATACATGAGCGTGAGCCATGGATACAGCACTATGGGTGGAATAGAATATAATGATGGAGGTTATGTGGAGAAGACAAAAAAGGAGAAAGTCTCACATCGACGCGGCTAATCAACGGGCTAGGGAGATGCCCATCAATTGATGTCAATGCAAGGAGTAGGGATTGCCATGCAACGGATGCACTAGAGCTATAAATATATGGAAGCTCAACAAAAGAAACTAAGTGGGTGTGCATCCAACTTGCTTGCTCACAAGACCTAGGGCATTTGAGGAAGCCCATTGTTGGAATATACAAGCCAAGTTCTATAATGAAAAATTCCCACTAGTATATGAAAGTGACAAAACAAGAGACTCTCTATCATAAAGATCATGGTACTACTTTGAAGCACAAGTGTGGAAAAAGGATAGTAGCATTGTCCCTTTTTATTTCTTTTTTTTCTTTTTGGGCCTTTCTTTTTTTGGTCTTCCCCTTTTTTTATTTGGTACAATGCTTTATTAATGATGACCATCACACTTCTATTTATTTACAACTCAATGATTACAACTCGATACTAGAACAAAGTATGACTCTATATGAATGCCTCCGGCGGTGTACCGGAAAGGGCAATGAATCAAGAGTGACATGTATGATAAATTATGCATGACGGCTTTGCCACAAATACGATGTCAACTAGATGATCATGCAAGGCAATACGATAATGATGAAGCCTGTCATAAATGAGACAGTGGAAATTTGCATGGCAATATATCTCGGAATGACTATGGAAATGCCATAATAGGTAGATATAGTGGCTGTTTTGAGGAAGATATAAGGAGGTTTATGTGTGATAGAGCGTATCATATCACGGGGTTTGGATGCATCGCCGAAGTTTGCACCAACTCTCAAGGTGAGAAAGGGCAATGCACGGTACCGAAGAGGCTAGCAATGATGGAAGGGTGAGAGTGCGTATAATCCATGGAATCAACATTAGTCATAAAGAACTCACATACTTATTGCAAAAATCTACAACTCGTCAAAAACCAAGCATTATGCGCATGCTCCTAGGGGGATAGATTGGTAGGAAAAGACCATTGCTCGTCCCCGACCGCCACTAATAAGGAAGACAATCAAAGAACACCTCATGTTTCAAATTTGTTACACAAAAATTACCATACGTGCATGCTACGGGACTTGCAATCTTCAACACAAGTATTTCTCAAATTCACAACTACTCAACTAGCACAACTCTAATATCACCATCTTTATATCTCAAAACAATTATCAAGTATCAAACTTCTCATAGTATTCAATGCACCTTTTTATGCAAGTTTTTATTATACCAATCTTGGATGCATATCATATTAGGACCAATTTTATAGCCAAAGTAAATTATCATTCTGTTCTAAAGGACTCTCAAAATAATATAAGTGAAGCATGAGATATCAATAATTTCTATAAAATAAAACCACCACCGTGATCTAAAAGATATAAGCGAAGCACTAGAGCAAAATTATCTAGCTCAAAAGATATAAGTGAAGCACATAGAGTATTCTAATAAATTCTGATTCATGTGTGTCTCTCCCAAAAGTTGTGTACATCAAGGATGATTGTGGTAACTAAAAAGCAAAGACTCAAATCATACAAGACGCTCCAAGCAAAACACATATCATGTGGTGAATAAAAATATAGCCTCAAACAAAGTTATCGATGGACGAAGACGAAAGAGGGGATGCCTTCCGGGGCATCCCCAAGCTTAGGCTTTTGGTTGTCCTTGAATTTTACCTTTGGATGCCTTGTTCATCCCCACTCTTAGGCTCTTGCCACTCCTTATTCCATAATCCATCAAATCTTTACCCAAAACTTGAAAACTTCACAACACAAAACTCAACAGAAAATCTCATGAGCTCCGTTAGTATAAGAAAACAAACCACCACTTAAGTACTGTAATGAACTCATTCTTTATTTATATTGGTGTTAAACCTACTATATTGCAACTTCTCTATGGTTCATACCCTCCGATTCTAGCCATAGATTCATCAAAATAAGCAAACAACACACGAAAAACAGAATCTGTCAAAAACAGAACAGACTGTAGTAATCTGTAGGTTTCGAATACTTCTGTAACCCCAAAAATTCTGAAATAAATTTTTGGACGTGAGTAATTTGTCTATTAATCGTATGAAAAAATAATCAACCTAATCTCACTCTCCAGTAAAAAATGGCAGCAAATCTCGTGAGCACTAAAGTTTCTGTTTTTACAGCAAGATCGCAAAAACTTCCCCCAAGTCTTCCCAAAGATTCTACTTGGCACAAACACTAATTAAAAGCATAAAACCACATCTAAACAGAGGCTAGATGAATTATTTATTACTAAACAGAACCAAAACTCAAGAAACAAAAATAAAATTGGGTTGCCTCCCAACAAGCGCTATCATGTAATGCCCCTAGCTAGGCATAAAAACAAGAATAGATCTAGGTGGATCTCATAATACATTCGTAAGGTAATTTAATTTTCTTTCTAGAAAAGTGTTCCATTCCTTTCCTTAATGGAAATTGGAATTTAATATTTCCTTCTTTCATATCAATAATTGCACCAATCGTTCTAAGGAAAGGTCTACCAAGAATAATGGGACATGTAGGATTGCAATCAATGTCAAGAACAATGAAATCTACAGGCACATAATTCCTATTTGAAACAATAAGAACATCATTAATACTTCCCATTGGTGTCTTAATAGTGGAATCCGCAACATGCAAATTTAAAGAACAATCATCGAATTCACGGAAACCTAACACATCACACAAAGCTTTTGGAATCGTGGAAACGCTAGCTCCCAAATCACATAAAGCATACCATTCATGATCTTTAATCTTAATTTTAATAGTAGGTTCCCACTCATCATGAAGTTTTCTAGGATAGAAACTTCTAATTCAAGTTTTTCTTCATAAGATTGCATTAAAGCATCAACTATATGTTGGGTAAAGGCTTTATTTTGACTATAAACATGCGGAGAATTTAGCACAGATTGTAACAAGGAAATACAATCTATTAAAGAGCAATTATAATAATTAAATCCCTTAAAATCCAAAATAGTGGGTTCATTGCTATGTAAAGTTTTGACCTCTTCAATCCCACTTTTATTAATTTTTGCATCAAAATCTAAAAACTCTGAATCATTGGGATGAATTTTAACTAAAGTTGAATCATCTCCAGTCCCATCATTATCAAGACTCATATTGCAAAACAAAGATTTAATAGGAGACACATCAATCACTTTTAGATCTTCATCCTTATTATCATGAAAACTAGAAGAACACGCTTTTATAAAGCAATCTTTTTTACCACGCATCCTAGCGGTTCTTTCTTTGCACTCATCAATTTGAAATTCTCATGGATTTGAGAGACTCATTGATATCATGCTTAGGTGGAATAGATCTAAGTTTCAAAGAATCAACATCAAGAGAAATTATGTCCACGTTCCTAGCCAACTCATCAATCTTAGACAATTTTTCTTCAATCAAAGCATTGAAACTCTTTTGCGAATTAATAAATTCTTTAATACTAGATTCAAAATCAAAGGGCATCTTATTAGAATTTCCATAAGAATTTTTGTAGGAATTACCATAATTATTAGAGGAATTACTAGGATACAGCCTAGGATTAAAGTTTCCTCTATACGCATTGTTACCAAAATTGTTCCTACCAACAAAATTCACATCCATAGATTCATTATTGTTCTCAATCAAAGTAGAAAAAGGCATATCATTAGGATCAGAAGAAACACTCTTATTAGCAAACAACTTCATAAGTCCATCTTTCCACTCAAAACATTAATTTCTTCTATAGCATGAACCTTTTTACTAGTAGATCCTTCAGTGTGGCATTGAGAATAATTAACCATAATACTATCTAGGAGTTTGGTAGCTTCTCCTAAAGTGATTTCCATAAAAGTGCCTCCCGTGGCCGAATCTAAAAGATTTCTAGAAGCAAAATTCAATCCAGCAAAAAAAATTGTATGATCATCCATAAATTCAAACCAAGAGTAGGGCAATTGCGAATCATTAATTTCATCCTCTCCCAAGATTCTGCAACATGCTCATGATCTAGTTGCTTAAAGTTCATAATATTGTTTCTAAGAGAGATGATCTTAGCGGGAGGAAAATACTTAGAGATAAAAGCATCTTTGCACTTATTCCAAGAATCAGTACTATTTTTAGGCAAAGAAGAAAACCAAGTTTTAGCATGATCTCTAAGCGAAAACGGGAATAGCTTCAATTTAACAATATCATTATCCACATCTTTCTTCTTTTGCATATCACACAAATCAACAAAGTTGTTTAGATGGGTAGCGGCATCTTCACTAGGAAGGCCAGGAAACAGATCTTTCATGACAAGATTCAGCAAAGCAGTATTAATTTCACAATTTCAACATCGGTAAGGGGAGCAATCAGAATCCTAATAAAATCATTATTGTTTGTATGGGAAAAATCACACAATTTAGTATTATCTTGAGCCATCGTGACAAACAATCCAACACACAAGCACACAAGAAGCGAGGGAAAAAGAGGCGAACGGAAAAGAGGCGAGCAGAAAAGAGGGCGAATAAAACGGCAACGGTGAAGTGGGGGAGAGGAAAATGAGAGGCAAATGGAAAATAATGTAATGCGAGGGATAAGAGTTTGTGATGGGTACTTGGTATGTCTTGACTTGTGCATAGATCTGCCCGGCAACGGTGCCAGAAATCCTTCTTGCAACCTCTTGAGCACTGCGTTGGTTTTCCCTTGAAGAGGAAAGGGTGATGCAGGAAAGTAGTGTAAGTATTTCCCTCAGTTTTTGAGAACCAAGGTATCAATCCAATAGGAGACTACGCGCAAGTCACCTCGCACCTACACAAACAAATAAGAACCTCGCAACCAACACGATAAAGGGGTTGTCAATCCCTTCACGGTCACTTACGAGAGTGAGATCTAATAGAGATAATAAGACAAATTTTTTGGTATTTTTATGATATAGATTGGAAAATAAAGATTGCAAAATAAAATAGACTCGAAACTTATATGATGGAAAATAGACCCGGGGCCATAGGTTCCACTAGTGGCTTCTCTCAAGATAGCATAAGTATTACGGTGGGTAAACAAATTACTGTCGAGAAATTGATAGAAAAGTGCATAATTATGAGAATATCTAGGCATGATCATGTATATAGGCATCATGTCCGCAACAAGTAGACCGAAACGATTCTGCATCTACTACTATTACTCCACACATCAGCCGCTAACCAGCATGCATCTAGAGTATTAAGTTCATAAGAACAGAGTAATGCATTAGGCAAGATGACATGATGTAGAGGGATAAACTCAAGCAATATGATATAAACCCCATCTTTTTATCCTCGATGGCAACAATACAATACGTGCCTTTTTGCCCCTGCTGACACTGGGAAAGGACACCGCAAGATTGAACCCAAAGCTATGCACTTCTCCCGTTGCAAGAAAGATCAATCTAGTAGACCAAACCAAACTGATAATTCAAAGAGACTTGCAACGATAACAAATCATACATAAAAGATTTCAGAGAAGAATCAAATATTGTTCATAGATAAACTTGATCATAAACCCACAATTCATCGGTTCTCGACAAACACGTCGCAGAAAGAATTACATTGAATAGATCTCCAAGAAGATCGAGGAGAACTTTGTATTGAGATCCAAAGAGAGAGAAGAAGCCATCTAGCTAATAACTATGGACCCGAAGGTCCGTGGTAAACTACTCACACATCATCGGAGAGGCTATGGTGTTGATGTAGAAGCCCTCTGTGATCGATTCCCCTTCCGGCGGAGCTCCAGAAAAGGCCCCAAGATGGGATCTCTTGGGTACAGAAGGTTGCGGCGGTGGAAATAGGGTTTTGTGGTGCTCCTGGATGTTTTTGGGGTATATGGATATGTATAGGAGGAAGAAGTAGGTTGGTGGAGCTACGAGGGGGCCACGAGGGTGGGGGTGCGCCCAGGGGGTAGGCGCACCGCCCTGCCTCGTGGCCTCCTCACTTCTTTCTTGACGTCTACTCAATGTCCCCTGAATCACGTTTGTTCCAAAAATAACTCTCCCGAAGGTTTCATTCCATTTGGATTCCGTTTGATATTCCTTTTCTGCAAAACACTGAAATAGGCAAAAAAAACAGCAACTTGCACTGAGCATTGGGTTAGTAGGTTAGTCCCAAAAATAATATAAAAGTGTATAATAAAGCCCATTAAACATCCAAAACAGATAATATAATAGCATGTAACAATCAAAAATTATAGATACGTTGGAGACGTATCAACAGGCCACGTCGTCCTCCGCCCAGAGTAGCCAATGGCAAGGCCTACAACTGTTGAAGATGCACCACCGGTTCAGATGCCGGCCGCTGAAGCAGCGGGGGTAGACCCAGCTACAGCACATGCTCAACAGACCAACCTGGTGGAACGGACTACTAAGCAGTCTGATGCTTCAGAACCGCCTGCTAACCAGTCTGTAGGTCCAAAATCGACTGCTCGCAGTCGCGTGATCAACATACCAATGTGCCAGCACTTCCTGCTCGGCAAACCAACGCGTTGGCACAACCTCCTCAACACACCGACAAGTTGGCACCACCTGCACAGAAACCTGACATAGCTTCAACGCATGGTCAGCAGTCCGATGCCTCTGCTCCTACAGACCAGCAGTCTGTCACAGCAGCACCGCTAGCTAAGCTGTCTATTGAAGCTTTACCGTCTGCTTGGCAGTCTACCTTGCAACCAACCAGATGTTCTGCCAGAAATGCTTCAAGTACCAAGAAGGAAGCGGCCAAAAAGGTTGCACCCGAGAGGAAGCATGGCGGGAGAGCAAAGAGGAAAGAGAATGATTGCCTCTTACTTAAAGCACTCATCGCCCTGAACCAAATTAACAGAAGGTTGCTCGAATCAGGCAGTAATATTATTTCTGACAGCATGAATGATGAAGAAGTAGAGTTGTTGCTTGCTAAAAGTAAAGCAGCCGTACTTGAAGCATGCAATTACGTCCATGGCCAGCCATTTCTTGTTGGCGAATACTTTGATGAGTGCAGCTCCAGTTTCCGTGAGTTACATGAATATTGCATGGATCTAATGTCAGAAGGTCATCATGGTTTGCTAGTCCACTACAATAGAGATCATTTCCGACATGATGTTGGTTCCATCAATGTGAGTTTCGAGGACTTACATCTCTTCTTCAACTTCAACGAGCTCGATGCCACTCTTGTTAGATGCATGATTTTGTAAGTACTTCACAAACTCTGATCAACTTCTCCATACAAGGTTGTAAATGATAAACAACTAACTGCATTTTATTCCTCTCAGGGGATTGAACGCGCAGAGAAGAATGCCCATCAATATTATCAACCAAGAAATATTTAACCATAGCAATACTAGGTTCAACTTTAATTTGTTCAGGGGGTGTAGGTGTTCTAGTATAACTCTTACGAACCACAGCTGAAGCTTTAGCATGATCCTTTATATATCCTAATAGAAAAAGATGATTTCTCAATATAAGCAATAGGAACAATAGGATCAACATTATAAGTAACAGTTTCCTCTTCAACTTTAATAGGTTCTACTACTTTTACTTCAATGGGAGGATGATATTTAAACCACTTCTCCTTAGGGTGATCAAACCACTTCTCCTTAGGGAGATCAACATGAGTAGCAAATGATTCACAGAAAGAAGCTACTATCTCAGAGTCAAGTCCATATTTAGTGCTAAATTCTTGAAAAGCATCGGTATCCATGAAAGATTTAACACAATCGAACTTAAGGTTTATACCTGACTCATTACCTTCGTTGAGTTCCCAATCTTCAGAGTTGCATTTAATTCTTTCCAATAAATCTCATTTGAATTCAATAGTCTTTTTCATAAAAGAACCAATGCAAGAAGTATCGAGCATGGATTGATCATTACAAGAAAGCCGAACATAAAATTTCTGAATAATAATTTCTCTCAAAAGGTCATGATTGGGGCATGAATATAACATTGACATAAGCCTCCCCCAATCTTGAGCGATAATTTCTCCTTCACGAGGCCAAAAAATATATATATAATTCTGATCGCGATGAACAAGATGCATAGGATAAAACTTCTGATGAAATTCCAATTCCAATCAATTGTAGTTCCAAGATCAAATATCATCACATATCCTATACCATGTCAATGCCTTTCCCTTCAAAGATAAAGGGAAGACCTTCTTCTTGACATCATCCTCGTGCAAACCTGCAAGCTTAAATAATCCACAAACTTCATCCACATAGATTAAATGCATATCAGGATGTAGTGTTCCATCTCCTGCATAAGGATTAGCTAGAAGTTTCTCTATCATACCCGAAGAAATTTAATAATAATTTTTTTAGTAGGTTCCGTAGGCTGAGGAGCAACTTCTTGCTCTACTGGTCAAGGTGAAGATACCCCGAACAAGCCCCTCAAAGGATTATTTTCCATAGCAACAAGTGATAGTAAATTTCAGCACACTATATAAATGTTCCCTTACCAAATTCCACTCACCAAAGGCGCTTCACTCCCCGACAACGGCGCCAGAAAAGAGTCTTGATGACCCGGCCACAAGTATAGGGGATCTATCGTAGTCCTTTCGATCAGTAAGAGTGTCGAACCCAACGAGGAGCAGAAGTAAATGACAAGCGGTTTTCAGCAAGGTATTTTCTGCAAGCACTAAAATTATCGGTAATAAATAGTTATGTGATAAGATAATTCGTAATGGGTAACAAGTAACAAAAGTAACTAAGGTGCAGAAAGGTAGCCCAATCCTTTTTGTAGCAAAGGACAAGCCTGGACAGACTCTTATATAAAGCAAAGCGCTCCCGAGGACACATGGGAATTATTGCCAAGTTAGTTTTCATCATGCTCATATGATTCGTGTTTGTTACTTTGATCATTTGATATGTGGGTGGACCGCTGCTTGGGTGCTGTCCTTACTTGTACAAGCCTCCCACTTATGATTAACCACTCTCGGAAGCATCCGCAACTACGAAAGAAGAATTAAGATAAATCTAACAATAGCATGAAACATGTGGATCCAAATCAGCCCCTTACGAAGCAACACATAAACTAGGGTTTAAGCTTCTGTCACTCTAGCAACCCATCATCTACTTATTACTTCCCAATGCCTTCCCCTAGGCCCAAATCATGGTCAAGTGTCATGTAGTCGACATTCACATAACACCACTAGAGGAAAGACAACATACATCTCATCAAAATATCGAACGAATACCAAATTCACATGATTACTTATAACAAGACTTCTCCCATGTCCTCAGGAAAAAACGTAACTACTCACGAAGCATATTCATGTTCATAATTAGAGGAGTAATAATTATCATTAAGGATCTGAACATATGATCTTCCACCGGATCAACTAACTAGCATCAACTACAAGGAGTAATCAACACTAGTAGTAACCCACAGGTACCAATCTGAGGTTTTGAGACAAAGATCGGATACAAGATATGAACTAGGGATTGAGAGGAGATGGTGGTGGTGAAGATGTTGATATAGATTGACCCCTCCTCGATGAGAGGATAGTTGGTGATGACAAAGGCTTCGATTTCCCCCTCCGGGAGGTAAGTTTCCCCGGTAGAACAACTCCACCGGAGCCCTAGATTGGTTCTGCCTAGGTTTCGTCTCGAGACGGCGGCGCTTCATCCCGAAAGCTCTCTTATGATTTTTCCAGGTAAAAAACTGTTGGGGAACGTAGTAATTGAAGGAAATATGCCCTAGAGGCAATAATAATGTTATTATTTATTTCCTTATATCATGATAAATGTTTATTATTCATGCTAGAATTGTATTATCCGGAAACATAATACTTGTGTGAACACATAGACAAACTAAACGTCACTAGTATGCCTCTACTTGACTAGCTCGTTAATCAAAGATGGTTATGTTTCCTAACCATAGACATGTGTTCTCATTTGATTAACGGGATCACATTATTAAGAGAATGATGTGATTGACATGACCCATTCCATTAGCTTAGCACCCGATCGTTTAGTATGTTGCTATTGATTTCTTCATGACTTATACATGTTCCTATGACTATGAGATTATGCAACTCCCGTTTGCTGGAGGAACACTTTGTGTGCTACCAAATGTCACAATGTAACTGGGTGATTATAAAGGAGCTCTACAGGTGTCTCCAAAGGTAAATGTTGGGTTAGCATATTTTGAGATTAGGATTTGTCACTCCGATTGTCGGAGAGGTATCTCTGGGCCCTCTCGGTATTGCACATCACATAAGCCTTGCAAGCATTGCAACTAATAAGTTAGTTGCGAGATGATGTATTACGAAACGAGTAAAGAGACTTTCCGGTACCGAGATTGAACTAGGTATTGAGATACCGACGATCGAATCTTAGGCAAGTAACATACCGATGACAAAGGGAACAACGTATGTTGTTATGCGGTCTGACCGATAAAGATCTTCGTAGAATATGTGGGAGCCAATATGAGCATCCAGGTTCCGCTATTGGTTATTGACCGGAGACATGTATCGGTCATGTCTACATTGTTCTCGAACTCATAGGGTCCGCGCGCTTAAGGTTTCGATGACAGTTATATTACGAGTTTATGAGTTTTGATGTACTGAAGTTAGTTCGGAGTCCCGGATGTGATCACGGACATGACGAGGAGTCTCGAAATGGTCGAGACATAAAGATTGATATATTGGACGGCTATATTCGGACACCGGAAGTGTTCCGGGTGATTTCGGAGAAAACCGGAGTGCCGGAGGGTTACCGGAACCCCCCCCGGGAGAAGTAATGGGCCTTATGGGCCCTAGTGGAGAGATAGAGGGGCGGCCAGGGTGGGCCGCGCGCCCCTTCCCCCTCTAGTCCAAATTGGACTAGGAGAGGGGGGCGGCGCCCCCCTTTTCTTCTCCCTCTCCCCCTTCCTTTACCCCTCCTAGTAGGAGTAGGAAAGAGGGGAGTCGTAGTCCTACTAGGAGGAGGACTCCTCCTCCTTGGCGCACCCTAGGGCCAGCCAGCCGGCCTCCTCCCCTTGCTCCTTTATATACGGGGGCAGGGGCACCCCTAGACAGAAGTTGATCCACGTGATCGTTTTCTTAGCCGTGTGCGGTGCCCCCTTCCACCATACTCCTCGATAATATTGTAGCGGTGCTTAGGCGAAGCCCTGCGACGGAAGAACATCAAGATCGTCACCACGCGGTCATGCTGACGGAACTCTTCCCCGACACTTTGCTGGAACGGAGTCCGGGGATCATCATCGAGCTGAATGTGTGCTAAAACTCGGAGGTGCCGTAGTTTCGGTGCTTGATCGGTCGGGCCGTGAAAACGTACGACTACATCAACCACGTTGTCATAACGCTTTCGCTGTCGGGCTACGAGGGTACATAGATCACACTCTCCCCTCTCGTTGCTCATCACCATGATCTTGCGTGCGCGTAGGATTTTTTTTGAAATTACTATGTTCCCCTATAGTGGTATCAGAGCCAGGTTTTATGTGTTGATGTTATATGCACGAGTAGAACACAAGTGAGTTGTGGGTGATATAAGTCATACTGCTTACCAGCATGTCATACTTTGGTTCGGCGGTATTGTTGGATGAAGCGGCCTGGACCAATATTACACGTACGCTTACGCGAGACTGGTTCTACCGACGTGCTTTGCACACAGGTGGCTGGCGGGTGTCAGTTTCTCCAAGTTTAGTTGAACCGAGTGTGGCTACGCCCGGTCCTTGCGAAGGTTAAAACAGCACCAACTTGACAAACTATCGTTGTGGTTTTGATGCGTAGGTAAGATTGGTTCTTGCTTAAGCCCGTAGTAGCACGTAAAACTTGCAACAACAAAGTAGAAGACGTCTAACTTGTTTTTGTAGGGCATGTTGTGATGTGATATGGTCAAGACATGATGCTAAATTTTATTGTATGAGATGATCATGTTTTGTAACCGAGTTATCGGCAACTGGCAGGAGCCATATGGTTGTCGCTTTATTGTATGCAATGCAATTGCGTTGTAATGCTTTACTTTATCACTAAGCGGTAGCGATAGTCGTGGAAGCATAAGATTGGCGAGACGACAATGATGCTACGATGGTGATCAAGGTGTCGCGCCGGTGACGATGGTGATCATGATGGTGCTTCGAAGATGGAGATCACAAGCACAAGATGATGATGGCCATATCATATCACTTATATTGATTGCATGTGATGTTTATCTTTTATGCATCTTATCTTGCTTTGATTGACGGTAGCATTTTAAGATGATCTCTCACTAATTATCAAGAAGTGTTCTCCCTGAGTATGCACCATTGCGAAAGTTCTTCGTGCTGAGACGCCACGTGATGGTCGGGTGTGATAGGCTCTACGTTCAAATACAACGGGTGCAAAATAGTTGCACACGCGGAATACTCAGGTTATACTTGACAAGCCAAGCATATACAAATATGGCCTCGGAACACGGAGACCGAAAGGTCGAGCGTGAATCATATAGTAGATATGATCAACATAGTGATGTTCACCAATGAAACTACTCCATCTCACGTGATGATCGGACATGGTTTAGTTGATTTGGATCACGTGATCACTTAGAGGATTAGAGGGATGTCTATCTAAGTGGGAGTTCTTTAGCAATATGATTAATTGAACTTAAATTTTATCATGAACTTAGTACGTGATAGTATCTTGCTTGTTTATGTTTTATTGTAGATAGATGGCCCGTGTTGTTGTTCCGTTGAATTTTAATGCGTTCCTTGAGAAAGCAAAGTTGAAAGATGATGGTAGCAATTACACGGACTAGGTCCGTAACTTGAGGATTATCCTCATTGCTGCACAGAAGAATTACATCCTGGAAGCACCGCTGGGTGCCAGGCCTGCTGCTGGAGCAACACCAGATGTTATGAACATCTGGCAGAGCAAAGCTGATGACTACTCGATAGTTCAGTGTGCCATGCTTTACGGCTTAGAATCGGGACTTCAACGATGTTTTGAACGTCATGGAGCATATGAGATGTTCCAGGAGTTGAAGTTAATATTTCAAGCAAATGCCTGGATTGAGAGATATGAAGTCTCCAATAAGTTCTATAGCTGCAAGATAGAGGAGAACAGTTCTGTCAGTGAGCATATACTCAAAATGTCTGGGGTATAATAATCACTTGATTCAATTGGGAGTTAATCTTCCAGATGATTGCGTCATTGACAGAATTCTCCAATCACTGCCACCTAGCTACAAGAGCTTCGTGATGAACTATAATATGCAAGGGATGAATAAGACTATTCCCGAGCTCTTCGCAATGCTGAAAGCTGCGGAGGTAGAAATCAAGAAGGAGCATCAAGTGTTGATGGTCAAGAAGACCACTAGTTTCAAGAAAAAGGCAAAGGTAAGAAGAAGGGGAACTTCAAAAAGAACAGCAAGCAAATTGCTGCTCAAGAGAAGAAACCCATATCTGGACCTAAGCCTGAAACTGAGTGCTTCTACTACAAGCAGACTGGTCACTGGAAGCGGAACTTCCCTAAGTATTTGGCGGATAAGAAGGATGGCAAGGTGAACAAAGGTATATGTGATATACATGTTATTGATGTGTACCTTACTAATGCTCGCAGTAGCACCTGGGTATTTGATACTGATTCTGTTGCTAACATTTGCAACTCGAAACAGGGACTACGGATTAAGCAAAGATTGGCTAAGGACGAGGTGACGATGCGCGTGGGAAATGGTTCCAAAGTCGATGTGATCGCGGTCGGCACGCTACCTCTACATCTACCTTCGGGATTAGTATTAGACCTAAATAATTGTTATTTGGTGCCAATGTTGAGCATGAACATTATATCTGGATCTTGTTTGATGCGAGACGGTTATTCATTTAAATTAGAGAATAATGGTTGCTCTATTTTTATGAGTAAAATCTTTTATGGTCATGCACCCATGAAGAATGGTCTATTCTTATTAAATCTCGATAGTAGTGACACACATATTCATAATGTTGAAGCCAAAAGATGCAGAGTTGATAATGATAGTGCAACTTATTTGTGGCACTGCCGTTTAGGTCATATCGGTATAAAGCGCATGAAGAAACTCCATACTGATGGACTTTTGGAACCACTTGATTATGAATCACTTGGTACTTGCGAACCGTGCCTTATGGGTAAGATGACAAAAACACCGTTCTCCGGTACTATGGAGAGAGCAACAGATTTGTTGGAAATCATACATACAGATGTATGTGGTCCGATGAATGTTGAGGCTCATGGCGGATATCATTATTTTCTCACCTTCACAGATGACTTAAGCAGATATGGGTATATCTACTTAATGAAACATAAGTCTGAAACATTTGAAAAGTTCAAAGAATTTCAGAGTGAAGTTGAAAATCATCGTAACAAGAAAATAAAATTCCTACGATCTGATCGTGGAGGAGAATATTTGAGTTACGAGTTTGGTGTACATTTGAAACAATGTGGAATAGTTTCGCAGCTCACGCCACCCGGAACACCACAGCGTAATGGTGTGTCCGAACATCGTAATTGTACTTTACTAGATATGGTGTGATCTATGATGTCTCTTACTGATTTACCGCTATCGTTTTGGGGTTATGCTCTAGAGACAGCCGCATTCACGTTAAATAGGGCACCATCAAAATCCGTTGAGACGACGCCTTATGAACGGTGGTTTGGCAAGAAACCAAAGTTGTCGTTTCTGAAAGTTTGGGGCTGCGATGCTTATGTGAAAAAGCTTCAATCTGATAAGCTCGAACCCAAATCGGAGAAATGTGTCTTCATAGGATATCCAAAAGAAACTATTGGATACACCTTCTATCACAGATCCGAAGGCAAGACTTTTGTTGCTAAATTCAGAAACTTTCTAGAGAAGGAGTTTCTCTCGAAAGAAGTGAGTGGGAGGAAAGTATAACTTGATGAGGTAACTATACCTGCTCCCTTATTGGAAAGTAGTACATCACAGAAACTGGTTTCTGTGATACCTACACCAATTAGTGAGGAAGCAAATGATGATGATCATGAAACTTCAGAACAAGATACTACTGAACCTCGTAGATCAACCAGAGTAAGATCCGCACCAGAGTGGTACGGTAATCCTGTTCTGGAAGTCATGCTACTAGATCATGATGAACCTACGAACTATGGAGAAGCAATGGTGAGCCCAGATTCCGCAAAATGGCTTGAAGCCATGAAATCTGAGATGGGATCCATGTATGAGAACAAAGTGTGGAATTTGGTAGACTTGCCCAAAGATCGGCAAGCAATTGAGAATAAATGGATCTTCAAGAAGAAGACTGACGCTCACGGTAATGTTACTGTCTACAAAGCTCGACTTGTCGCAAAAGGTTTTCGACAAGTTCAAGGGATTGACTACGATGAGACCTTCTCACCCGTAGCGATGCTTAAGTCTGTCTGAATCATGTTAGCAATTGCCACATTTTATGATTATGAAATTTGGTAGATGGATGTCAAAACTGCATTCCTGAATGGATTTCTGGAAGAAGAGTTGTATATGATGCAGCCGGAAGGTTTTGTCGATCCAAAGGGAGCTAACAAAGTGTGCAAGCTCCAGCAATCCATTTATGGACTGGTGCAAGCCTCTCGGAGTTGGAATAAATGATTTGATAGTGTGATCAAAGCATTTAGTTTTGTACAGACTTTTGGAGAAGCCTGTATTTACAAGAAAGTGAGTGGGAGCTCTGTAGCATTTCTGATATTATATGTAGATGACATATTACTAATCGGAAATGGTATAGAATTTCTGGATAGCATAAAGGGATACTTGAATAAGAGTTTTTCAATGAAAGACCTCGCTGAAGCTGCTTACATATTGAGCCTTAAGATCTATAGAGATAGATCAAGATGCTTAATTGGACTTTCACAAAGCACATACCTTGACAAAATTTTGAAGAAGTTCAAAATGGATCAAGCAAAGAAAGGATTCTTGCCTGTGTTACAAGGTGTGCAATTGAGTAAGACTCAATGCCCGACCAATGCAGAAGATAGAGAGAAAATGAAAGATGTTCCCTATGCTTCAGCCATAGGCTCTATCATGTATGCAATGTTGTGTACCGGACCTGATGTGTGTCTTGCTATAAGTCTAGCAGGGAAGTACCAAAGTAATCCAGGAGTGGATCACTGGACAGCGGTCAAGAACATCCTGAAATACCTAAAAAGGACTAAGGATATGTTTCTCATATATGGAGGTGACAAAGAGCTCATCGTAAATGGTTACGTTGATGAAAGCTTTGACACTGATCCGGACGATTCTAAATCGCAAACCGGATATGTGTTTACATTAAACGGTGGAGCTGTCAGTTGGTGCAGTTCTAAACAAAGCGTTGTGGCGGGATCTACATGTGAAGCGGAGTACATAGCTGCTTCGGAAGCAGCAAACGAAGGAGTCTGGATGAAGGAGTTCATATCCAATCTCGGTGTCATACCTAGTGCATCGGGTCCAATGAAAATCTTTTGTGACAATACTGGTGCAATTGCCTTGGCAAAGGAATCCAGATTTCACAAGAGAACCAAGCACATCAAGAGACGCTTCAATTCCATCCGGGATCTAGTCCAGGTGGGAGACATAGAGATTTGCAAGATACATACGGATCTGAATGTTGCAGACCCGTTGACTAAGCCTCTTCCACGAGCAAAACATGATCAGCACCAAAGCTCCATGAGTGTTAGAATCATTACTGTGTAATCTAGATTATTGACTCTAGTGCAAGTGGGAGACTGAAGGAAATATGCCCTAGAGGCAATAATAATGTTATTATTTTATTTCCTTATATCATGACAAATGTTTCTTATTCATGCTAGAATTGAAATATCCGGAAACATAATACTTGTGTGAATACATAGACAAACTAAACGTCACTAATATGCCTCTACTTGACTAGCTCGTTGATCAAAGATGGTTATGTTTCCTAACCATAGACATGTGTTGTCATTTGATTAACGGGATCACATTATTAAGAGAATGATGTGATTGACATGACCCATTCCATTAGCTTAGCACCCGATCGTTTAGTATGTTGATATTGCTTTCTTCATGACTTATACATGTTCCTATGACTATGAGATTATGCAACTCCCGTTTGCCGGAGGAACACTTTGTGTGCTACCAAACGTCACAACGTAACTGGGTGATTATAAAGGAGCTCTACAGGTGTCTCCGAACGTAAATGTTGGGTTGGCATATTTTGAGATTAGGATTTGTCACTCCGATTGTCGGAGAGGTATCTCTGGGCCCTCTCGGTAATGCACATCACATAAGCCTTGCAAGCATTGCAACTAATAAGTTAGTTGCGAGATGATGTATTACGAAACGAGTAAAGAGACTTGCCGGTAATGAGATTGAACTAGGTATTGAGACACCGACGATCGAATCTGGGGCAAGTAACATACCAATGACAAAGGGAACAACGTATGTTGTTATGCGGTCTGACCGATAAAGATCTTCATAGAATATGTGGGAGCCAATATGAGCATCTAGGTTCCGCTATTGGTTATTGACCGGAGATATGTCTCGGTCATGTCTACATTGTTCTCGAACCCGTAGGGTCCGCACGCTTAAGGTTTCGATGACAGTTATATTATGAGTTTATGAGTTTTGATGTACCGAAGTTAGTTCGGAGTCCCGGATGTGATCACGGACATGACGAGGAGTCTTGAAATGGTCGAGACATAAAGATTGATATATTGAACGGCTATATTCGGACACCGGAAGTGTTCCAGGTGATTTCGGAGAAAACCGGAGTGCCGGAGGGTTACCGGAACCCCCGGGAGAAGTAATGGGCCTTATGGGCCCTAGTGGAGAGAGAGGGGCGGCCAGGCTGGGCCGCGCGCCCCCTCCCCCTCTGGTCCGAATTGGACTAGGATAGGGGGGTGGCGCCCCCCTTTCCTTCTCCTTCTCCCCCTTCCTTTACCCCTCCTAGTAGTAGGAAAGAGGGGAGTCCTACTCCTACTAGGAGGAGGTGTCGGGACCCCGACTCAATGCCACATCGATCTAGCATGTAACGCCTCATATCACTTTGCGGCCTCACGCACGGTATCCCCACGGGTGTCGCCTTACCTTTGCCCGGGACCGTTTGCGCATTTTGGCACACGTATATGATGGTGTCGCTAGCATCCATATGATCAAGAGCCCGGGCTGACATGACTAGTCGTAAACCCAAAGTGGCACTAACTTACAGGGACAGGCATCCATGACCCAGCATCGAACGTGTCGGTCATCAGCGAGTGAATCCAGGCTGTAGCACTGGGCTAACAGGACTCTGGTGAACCGGGCTGTAGCGAGCTAACAGGACTCCGGTATTCATTGCGTGACATTTCCCCGAAGGGACAGACACAGGAACGAAGAAGGACACATGCCGGCCAGCCTAAGTGTTCCGGAGCAGTAGCAAGCTACCAGGGCTCAGTGGAAGCACTAGGAGACAGTTCCCGGTAAGAGAGAACAACTAAGGATAAACAACTAGATTGTCAGATCCCACACATAGCAGTACATATTACACGTACGCATAACATGCAAGTATGTGCTGTACAACATGGCATCACAGCATAACTCAACAACTTATATAGATAAAGGCTCAGAAGAGCCATCACAGCATTATTACAAACAGGGGTCACATGACCCAACAGTCAGAGCAATCAAGCAACAAGCGGAAGCATTACATGTCTGAGTACAGACATCTATAAATGAAAAAGGCTGAAGAGCCTGACTATCTACAACATCCGATCAAGATCGTAGCTGAGGTACTAGCTACTAGTCGAAGTCCACGAGAACACTAGTAAGACCGAAGTCTCCGCTGCAAAAACATAAATAAAGCAACATGAGTACAAAGGTACTCAGCAAGACTTACATCAGATCCTATCATACATGCATCTGTATCAAGAGGTAATGTGGGGTTTAGTTGCAGCAAGCCAGCTTTGACTCTGTGGCTATCCTGTTCTACGACTACCAGAAACTCTTGAGGTGAAACAACGTACACGAGTCCACTAATCACCACACAATACACTACTATGGATTCATCCCCGTCTCCCTACGAGAAGGCCATCCATAGCACTCACACTTGTCTTGAGCATTTTAGAGTATCCACTTCAAGTTGTCTATGTACCATGTAAGCATCCAAGAAGTCCATAACCGCGGACCCGGCTATTCGAATAGATCATGTTAACCCTGCAGGGGTGTACTTCTTCACACACGCTCTCGCCACTTAC
>NC_041384.1:569958750-569981742 GCF_002162155.2 Triticum dicoccoides | reverse complement strand
CAACCTTCAAGCGGAAGCCTGGCGAGGGTGTCGGCCACGACCTGACTAACCACACAAGACTCTAGCCCAGGTTTATCGCCTATTCGGGTTCCATCCGCAAGGAGATCCGGCCGGGGTGTCGCTCACGGCCCCAAACGATGTGAGCAGGGTTCCCGAGCCCACCAACCGGGTGCCACTCGGTACACCGTGCCACGTGTGCCTAGTCTGTCCCAAGCCCACCCTGCCGGGTGCCACCTGGTAGAAAAATAGCACTACCTACAAACACCAGAAACTAGTTGCGACTCCTGGACAGAGATCAAGTCGGTTAATAAGTCGAGAGGGCTTGGAGCGCCCGGAGCCCAATGTGTGGTAGTATCGAGTCATTGGACAACATACATAGAACTCGGTGCTTAAGGACGGTTCCAGTGAGACAACCCACCATGTACTCCTACATGGCCTCTCACCGCTACCTTTACCAAATCGTGTTCACACACACTTCACTCTCAGCATCAGAACATATCGTGACACTCCAATTCATTCCCAATGAATCAGACCTGACACAACTCTAAGCAATAGCAGGCATAGCATGGTAGGAACACATCAGTGGCTTCAATCAACTCCTACACATGCTAGTGGGTTTCAACTATTTACTGTGGCAATGACAGGTCATGCAGAGGAATGGGTTCACTACCGCAGCACAAAGTAGCAGATGAATCGTTGTTGTCCTAATGCAATAACTGAGAGCAGGAGCGAGAGAGTAGGGTTTTATCGAAATGAACAAGGGGGTTTGCTTGCCTGGTAAATCAACAGGGGAGGCACTGCTTCACAGACAGGTACTCTGGAACATCTCCGGAGCAGGACCTATCGAGAAGGAACGGTGCCGGCAATCAATACACAATCATATGCAACAATATGATGCATGAACATGGCATGTAGATGTGATGCTGTTTGAGCTAATGCAACTAGTAAACATTTGGTTTGAAGTCCATTTGAACCAAAGGTTCAAATGCATTTCTAAATTAAGTCTCTTATATATGCCATAATGTGTTTTCCCATATTCAGCATGTATAAGTTGGTTTGTCATGCATGAAACTAGTACAGATGGAAAGATTGCATTTTTTTGATAATTTTTCATATATAAATTATTTTAATCTGAGCTACGGTTGAATTGTTATGAATTTTTGAAGTTTAAATCATTTTCTGGAATTTTCTGAATTATTTTAATTCCAGAAAATATATAATTGCGTCAGCATGACGTCATCACTACATCAGCGGTCAACGCGGCTGTCCAGGTCAAATCTGACACGTGGGGTCCACCCGACAGTGTCACAGGGTAAACAGAGGGTTAGATTAACTTAATTAAAGATTAGGGGGCACCGGGCCCACATGTCAGCCTCAGGGGGTTAATTAAGCGGGCTGTTAGCTGCTAATGGCGGGCCACGTCATCCCACCGGAGTTCAACGCCGGCGAGCACACAGACGCGGCGGCGCTGATCGGAACGGCGGCTCCGGCAATCAAATCGATGGCCGAGCCCATCTACGAGGAGCTGGGGCTCGTGCGCATCCAACGGTGGCAGGGGGAGGAGCTGGGAAGGCCGGAGCTCGCCGGAGCAAAACTCGCGGCGGCGGCCGGAGCTCGGCTTCGAGCGGGAACGGGCTGCGGGGCACGGGGAGGCCACCTGAGGGGCTCGGCGGCACCCTCGTGGCACCGGGAGCACGCTAGGGTGCTTAGTTTGGGCGGAGGCGGGCCGAGACGGCGACGGCGACATGGACGGCGGCGAGAGGCTTCGGCCGTGGTGGGGAATGGTGCTACGGCGCGCGGGCAGTTAAACGGGGAGGGGGAAGCGGTGGCGGAGCTCACCACGGTTGCAGCGGCAGTCGAAGTGGGCTCGGGGACGCACTGAAGCGGCCGGAGCGTCGATGGGGATCCACGGCGGCCGGCGATGGAAAAGACGACGGCGGCGGCTCCACGGGGCGTCCGGAGGGGCACGGCTTGACGAGGAGGTGGAGGGGGTTGTGGCGGAGCTCGGAAGCGTGTCGGGGAGGCGAGGGGAGGCCGGTGGCCACGGCAACAGCGAGCGATGGCGGCGGCAGCGCTCGGGTGCGCTCGGGGAAGAGAGAACCAGGGAGGAGGGAGAGCGAGAGGGAGGGGAAAAGGACCGGGGCGGCGCGTGGCGTCGTTCCAGGCATCCAGACAAGGAGGGGAGAGGCAGGCAGGCAGGGAGGGAGGTGGCGTGGCCGAGTGCGTGGCCGCGGCCGGCTGTGGCGCGGGCACGCACCTGCTTGGGCGAGGGGGAGAAGACGACAGAGGAGCTGGCGGGCTGGGCCGCCTCCTGGCTGGGCCGGCCTGCTGCTGCTGGGCTGCACAGGGGGAGCCCCAGGTAAGCCCCTCCTTCTTTTTATTTTTGTTTTCTAATTTTTCTGACATTTGTTTTGATTTAATTAAAATATTAAATCATTTTATTACCTTATGCCAATTTTTGCAGGAGCTAGATATATTATTCCAGAGCTCCTTTATAAATGGCATAATTTTTGGACCATATTTCATATATATAGAAATATATTTCCAATGCAAGTATTTATCGAATTAATCCAAATGGCCAAAATAAATATCCATGAGCTCCTAAAAATATTGTTTTGATTTTTATCTCTGTCCAATATTTTCAGAGGGCAACATGAGCATTTTCTTGGACCCTTTTGGAGAAATTTTTAGTTGGGTCATTTTCAAAAATGATTCTGAGGGTTCCTCCAATCCTCATTTCAAATTTAAATGAAATTTAAACATGATGCACAAATGGCTAGCTAGTCTAAGTCATACCAGACTAGGGATGTGACAACTCGCCCCCACTTGAAAGAATCTCGTCTCGAGATTCCGGGGTCGACGGAAAGAAAGCGGGGTACTCCAGTCGAAGACGATCTTCTCACTCCCAAGTAGCTTCTCTCTCGGAATGATGAGACCACTGAACTTTGAGAAACTTGATGTTCTGACGTCGAGTGACACGCTCTGCTTGATCAAGAATGCGAACCGGGTACTCTCGGTATGTGAGGTTATCTTGGAGATCAAGCGTTTCGTGGTCCACTCCGCGGATAGGATCCGAGAAGCAATGCCTGAGTTGAGAGACGTGGAAGACATCATGAACTCTAGAAAGATGTGGGGGTAGTTCCAACTGGTAGGCAACCTCTCCTCGTTTAGCGAGAATGCGAAAGGGACCAATGTAACGAGGAGCCAACTTGCCCTTGATACCGAAACGATGGGTACCCTTCAGAGGAGTAACCCGAAGGTAAGCTTGGTCGCCAATTTCATAAGTCATATCCTTATGATGACGATCATACTGGCTCTTTTGACGAGACTGGGCTGTTTTCAAATTCTCACGAATGATGCGAACTTGCTCTTCTGCCTCCTGGATCATGTCCGGTCCAAAGAATTGTCTTTCACCGGTTTCTGACCAGTTCAAAGGTGTTCGACATCTTCGTCCATAGAGAACCTCAAAAGGAGCTTTCTTGAGGCTGGATTGATAGCTATTGTTATAAGCAAACTCGGCAAAAGAAAGACATTTCTCCCAATCCATACCGAATGAGATAACGCAAGCTCTGAGCATGTCTTCGAGAATTTGATTGACCCGTTCCACCTGACCACTCGACTGAGGGTGGAAAGCGGTACTGAAGGAAAGATGGGTTCCCATGGCAGTTTGGAAACTCTCCCAGAAATGAGAAGTGAAAAGACTGCCACGGTCTGAATTGATCTCTAGTGGAACACCATGCAGTGACACTATTCGAGAAATATATAAGTCAGCAAGCTGACTAGCAGTGATATTTTCTCGAACAGGAAGGAAGTGAGCTACTTTGGAAAGACGATCAACGACTACGAAGATAGCGTTATTCCCTTTCTTGGTCCTGGGAAAGCCGGTGATGAAGTCCATACCAACTTTATCCCATTTCCACTCAGGAATAGCTAAAGGCTGAAGAGTGCCAGCAGGTCTTTGATGCTCTGCCTTAATGCGACGACAAACGTCACATTTAGCAATGAACTCAGCGATTTCTCTCTTCATCCTAGTCCACCAGAACCTCTGGCGTAGGTCCTGATACATCTTAGTACTACCGGGATGAATCGTGAGAGGAGATTCATGCGCCTCCTTAAGAATCAGTTGTCGAAGATGTTGATTCTTGGGAACCACCAAGCGATTCTCAAAGAAAACAACACCACGATCATCCATAGTGAAACATCCACCAACTCCCTTTTTAATGTTTCTCTTGATCCGGGAAATTCCCGTGTCTTGCTTTTGAGCTGCGATAATCTGATCCTTAAGATCAGGTTTCGCCACCAGGGTAGAACGGAACCCGTGAGGAGCAATGTGAAGATTAAGCTTACAGAATTCCTCATGGAGAAGTGGTTGGCCTTGCTGCAACATGAGATTGTTGCAATAGGATTTACGGCTTAGAGCATCAGCCATGACATTGGCTTTGCCTGGGGTGTAGGTAATCCCTAGATCATAATCTGTGATTAACTCCAACCAACGTCTTTGCCTAAGGTTCAGATCTGGTTGGGTGAAGATATACTTGAGACTCTGGTGATCAGTGTAGATCTCGCAACGTTTACCAAGGAGGTAATGTCGCCAGGTCTTGAGTGCATAGACTACGGCTGCAAGCTCTAGATCATGTGTAGGATAATTCTCCTCATGTGGATGCAACTGTCGAGATGCATAGGCAATCACATGACGATCCTGCATAAGAATGCAACCTAGTCCCTGTCGTGAGGCGTCGCAGTAGATAATAAAGTCTTTAGTGAAATCCGGTGGCACAAGTATGGGAGCAGAAGTCAGGCGTCTTTTCAGTTCCTGAAAACTGTACTCACACTGTGGGGACCACTCGAACTTTTTATCTTTCTTGAGAAGTTCCGTGAGGGGTTTGGCTACTTTGGAGAAGTTTTCAACAAAGCGGCGACAATAGCTGGCTAGGCCAAGGAAACTCCTAACTTGTTTAACGGTCTCAGGTGGGGTCCAATCGAGAACGGCTTGAACTCTCTCGGGATTGACAGCAATGCCCTTACCAGAGATTACGTGGCCTAGGTAGGTCACTTCTGGCAACCAAAATTCACACTTGGAGAACTTGGCATAAAGGCGGTGCTCTCTGAGTTTTTCTAGCACAAGTCTAAGATGTTCGGCATGCTCTTCCTCGTTCTTCGAGTAGATAAGAATATCATCGAGGTAAACCACGACGAACTTATCTAAGTACTCCATGAAGATCGAGTTCATCAAGCGGGAGAATGTGGCTGGGGCGTTGGTTAGGCCGAAGGACATGACGGTGTACTCGTACTGACCATAACGAGTGACAAAGGCTGTCTTGGGAATGTACCCGTTTCTGATCTTAATTTGGTGGTATCCTAACCTCAAATCCATCTTGGAGAAGACTGAGGATCCAGCGAGCTGATCATACAGGTCGTTGATCCTGGGGAGCGGATACTTGTTCTTTATCGTGACCAAATTAACGGGACGATAATCAACGACCATCCGGTCCGTACCGTCTTTCTTCTTGACAAAGAGGACGGGGCAAGCCCAAGGAGAAGAACTAGGACGGATGAAACCCTTTTGCAAGGACTCATCGAGTTGTTTCTTAAGCTCGGCTTGTTCTAAGGGTGCCATCTTGTAAGGTCTCCGGGAGATTGGAGCTGTTCCTGGGATAAGATCTATGACGAACTCTACATCTCTGTCAGGTGGAACACCTGGCAGTTCCTCTGGAAAGACATCCGGAAAGTCACGGACTACCGGGATATCTTCAAGGTCTGGAAGAGGGCTGGCATTAAGAGAATAGAGCTGACGCTTTGCAACTCTAGTGGAGACGGTGACTATCTTGCCAGATGGGTGTGTAAGCTGAACAGATCTTGTGTAACAATCAATCTTGGCATGATGAGCTGTCATCCAGTCCATACCCAAGATGATGTTAATATCTGAGGACTTGAGGGCTACAAGTGATGCAAGGAATACAAGTCTGTCAACAAGGATTTCATTACCATGGCTTACACTAGAGGTTTGCCATTTGGATCCAGGAGTTTGGATGACTAGCGGTGTTGGCATATCGCAAAATGGCAGATTGTGCAAGTTAGCATAGCTTTCAGAAATGAAGGAGTGAGATGCTCCAGTATCGAATAGAACTGATGCTGGGTGACAATTGACAAGGAGTGTACCAAGAACGACATCTGGATCATCATGAGCGTCTTTAGCTGAGACGTGATGCACACGTCCACGTTCAGTGGGGGCTGACTTAACACTGTTCATCTTGCGTGATGGCTTAACACAGCCAACAGTCTTCTCGGCCTTGGGTGGAGCATAACTAGTTTGAGAGCAATCACGTGCATAGTGTCCTGGCTTCCCGCATGTGAAGCAAGTCCCTGAGGTTGGACGTGGACCCGCACTGACAAGCGGTCTACCAGTAGGCCTGGGTGGAACATACGACTGAGCTGGGGAAGGCACCACATAGGATGGCCTCGGTGCATAACCGGAAGGAAGAGCAGAGTTTGGAACCCAAATCCGGCGCTTCTGGGAACTAGAGCCAGAGGAAGATCCCAAATCACGGGTGTGCTTACGAGACTCCTCGTAAGTGAGCTGAGCTGTCTCTGCATTAATGGCCTTGTTCACAAGGGCTTGGAATGTATCGCAATGATGCAGGTGAAGATCACGACGCAACCTGGGGTTGAGACCCTTCCGGAACCTAGCTTGCTTCTTGGCGTCCGTGGACACTTCTTCTGTAGCATAGCGAGCGAGGTTCTCAAACTCTCTACTATAAGCATCAACAGCCATCTTATTCTGGGTGAAACTACAGAACTCTTCTCTCTTGCGATCAATGAGGGCCTGGGGAATGTGATGCTCGCGAAAAACCTCAGTGAAATCCTTCCAGGTAGGAATCTGGCCAGCTGGAAGCAAAGCCTCATAGTTCTGCCACCAAAGACTAGCAGGACCTTCCAGGTGGTATGTGGCATAAGTGACCTTGTCATCTTCAGCTACGTTCGCGGAACGCAGCTTATGAGTGATGCTACGGAGCCAGTCATCTGCATCGAGTGGCTCGATGGAATGATGAAAGGTAGGTGGGTGCAAACGAATGAAGTCATGAATGGTAGCAGACCATTTGAACTGATGTGCGGTGTTCTCCTCGATACGTGCCAACAAGCGGTTGGACTCACGCTTGTTCCTCTCCATTTCTAACATGAACTCTGTCAACGAAGGCTGGTCAGGAGGATCCTCATTCCTACCATCTCCGTGGTTCTGGCTACGAGCGACGGAACTTCGCTTAGCTGATGACATCCTGAGAGACGAACCAAGGACGGAATCAGCATCAATCTATAGGCTATAGAATGTAGGACAAGGGATTAGTATCACTCGAACTCCTAGGGAAATTTCGGCAGCATAACGACAGTAAAATGCTCAGAATGAGACATCCTACTAGAATGGGGTAATAACATACTCATCAGCATTACTCAAGGTTCTGAGATCATGCTAAACAGACTACACCGGAAATACTCGAAAACTGGGGTATGACTCTGATCAACCAATCCTATGGGACTACGGAGTAGTAACACGTGATCCTGATAGACGGAAGAGAAAGCCTAGTTCCTTAACCCCGTAGAAAGGATAGGATGACTCAGATCAGAAGGCCATGAGGTAAAGGAGTAAAAGAGCCTTACGTTCCTACCCACAATCAATTCCCTTACATAACTAAAGAATTTCTAGACTCAACTTCGACCAGTATGGCTTGGTAAACCTACAGGCAGTCAGGCTCTGATACCAAAAGCTGTCGGGACCCCGACTCAATGCCACATCGATCTAGCATGTAACGCCTCATAACACTTTGCGGCCTCACGCACGGTATCCCCACGGGTGTCGCCTTACCTTTGCCCGGGACCGTTTGCGCATTTTGGCACACGTATATGATGGTGTCGCTAGCATCCATATGATAAAGAGCCCGGGCTGACATGACTAGTCGTAAACCCAAAGTGGCACTAACTTACAGGGACAGGCATCCATGACCCAGCATCGAACGTGTCGGTCATCAGCGAGTGAATCCAGGTTGTAGCACTGGGCTAACAGGACTCCGGTGAACCGGGCTGTAGCGGGCTAACAGGACTCCGGTATTCATCGCGTGACATTTCCCCGAAGGGACAGACACAGGAACGAAGAAGGACACATGCCGGCCAGCCTAAGTGTTCCGGAGCAGTAGCAAGCTACCAGGGCTCAGTGGAAGCACTAGGAGACAGTTCCCGGTAAGAGAGAACTACTAAGGATAAACAACTACATAGTCAGATCCCACACATAGCAGTACATATTACACGTACGCATAACATGCAAGTATGTGCTGTACAACATGGCATCACAGCATAACTCAACAACTTATATAGATAAAGGCTCAGAAGAGCCATCACAGCATTATTACAAACAGGGGTCACATGACCCAACAGTCAGAGCAATCAAGCAACAAGCGGAAGCATTACATGTCTGAGTACAGACATCTATAAATGAAAAAGGCTGAAGAGCCTGACTATCTACAACATCCGATCAAGATCGTAGCTGAGGTACTAGCTACTAGTCGAAGTCCACGAGAACACTAGTAAGACCGAAGTCTCCGCTGCAAAAACATAAATAAAGCAACATGAGTACAAAGGTACTCAGCAAGACTTACATCAGATCCTATCATACATGCATCTGTATCAAGAGGTAATGTGGGGTTTAGTTGCAGCAAGCCAGCTTTGACTCTGTGGCTATCCTGTTCTACGACTACCAGAAACTCTTGAGGTGAAACAACGTACACGAGTCCACTAATCACCACACAATACACTACTATGGATTCATCCCCGTCTCCCTACGAGAAGGCCATCCATAGCACTCACACTTGTCTTGAGCATTTTAGAGTATCCACTTCAAGTTGTCTATGTACCATGTAAGCATCCAAGAAGTCCATAACCGCGGACCCGGCTATTCGAATAGATCATGTTAACCCTGCAGGGGTGTACTTCTTCACACACGCTCTCGCCACTTACCGCCATGTACACGTCATGTATCTCGGCAACCTTCAAGTGGAAGCCTGGCGAGGGTGTCGGCCACGACCTGACTAACCACACAAGACTCTAGCCCAGGTTTATCGCCTATTCGGGTTCCATCCGCAAGGAGATCCGGCCGGGGTGTCGCTCACGGCCCCAAACGATGTGAGCAGGGTTCCCGAGCCCACCAACCGGGTGCCACTCGGTACACCGTGCCACATGTGCCTAGTCTGTCCCAAGCCCACCCTGCCGGGTGCCACCTGGTAGAAAAATAGCACTACCTACAAACACCAGAAACTAGTTGCGACTCCTGGACAGAGATCAAGTCGGTTAATAAGTCGAGAGGGCTTGGAGCGCCCGGAGCCCAATGTGTGGTAGTATCGAGTCAGTGGACAACATACATAGAACTCGGTGCTTAAGGACGGTTCCAGTGAGACAACCCACCATGTACTCCTACATGGCCTCTCACTGCTACCTTTACCAAATCGTGTTCACACGCACTTCACTCTCAGCATCAGAACATATCGTGACACTCCAATTCATTCCCAATGAATCAGACCTGACACAACTCTAAGCAATAGCAGGCATAGCATGGTAGGAACACATCAGTGGCTTCAATCAACTCCTACACATGCTAGTGGGTTTCAACTATTTACTGTGGCAATGACAGGTCATGCAGAGGAATGGGTTCAACTACCGCAGCACAAAGTAGCAGATGAATCGTTGTTGTCCTAATGCAATAACTGAGAGCAGGAGCGAGAGAGTAGGGTTTTATCGAAATGAACAAGGGGGTTTGCTTGCCTGGTAAATCAACAGGGGAGGCACTGCTTCACAGACAGGTACTCTGGAACATCTCCGGAGCAGGACTTATCGAGAAGGAACGGTGCCGGCAATCAATACACAATCATATGCAACAATATGATGCATGAACATGGCATGTAGATGTGATGCTGTTTGAGCTAATGCAACTAGGAAACATTTGGTTTGAAGACCATTTGAACCAAAGGTTCAAATGCATTTCTAAATTAAGTCTCTTATATATGCCATAATATGTTTTCCCATATTCAGCATGTATAAGTTGGTTTGTCATGCATGAAACTAGTACAGATGGAAAGATTGCATTTTTCTGATAATTTTTCATATATAAATTATTTTAATCTGAGCTACGGTTGAATTGTTATGAATTTTTGAAGTTTAAATCATTTTCTGGAATTTTCTGAATTATTTTAATTCCAGAAAATATATAATTGCGTCAGCATGACATCATCACTACATCAGCGGGTCAACGCGGCTGTCCAGGTCAAATCTGACACGTGGGGTCCACCCGACAGTGTCACAGGGTAAACAGAGGGTTAGATTAACTTAATTAAAGATTAGGGGGCACCGGGCCCACATGTCAGCCTCAGGGGGTTAATTAAGCGGGCTGTTAGCTGCTAATGGCGGGCCACGTCATCCCACCGGAGTTCAACGCCGGCGAGCACACAGACGCGGCGGCGCTGATCGGAACGGCGGCTCCGGCGATCAAATCGATGGCCGAGCCCATCTACGAGGAGCTGGGGCTCGTGCGCATCCAACGGTGGCAGGGGGAGGAGCTGGGAAGGCCGGAGCTCGCCGGAGCAAAACTCGCGGCGGCGGCCGGAGCTCGGCTTCGAGCGGGAATGGGCTGCGGGGCACGGGGAGGCCACCTGAGGGGCTCGGCGGCACCCTCGTGGCACCGGGAGCACGCTAGGGTGCTTAGTTTGGGCGGAGGCGGGCCGAGACGGCGACGGCGACATGGACGGCGGCGAGAGGCTTCGGCCGTGGTGGGGAACGGTGCTACGGTGCGCGGGCAGTTAAACGGGGAGGGGGAAGCGGTGGCGGAGCTCACCGCGGTTGCAGCGGCAGTCGAAGTGGGCTCGGGGACGCACTGAAGCGGCCGGAGCGTTGATGGGGATCCACGGCGGCCGGCGATGGAAAAGACGACGGCGGCGGCTCCACGGGGCGTCCGGAGGGGCACGGCTTGACGAGGAGGTGGAGGGGGTTGTGGCGGAGCTCGGAAGCGTGTCGGGGAGGCGAGGGGAGGCCGGTGGCCACGGCAACGGCGAGCGATGCGGCGGCAGCGCTCGGGTGCGCTCGGGGAAGAGAGAACCAGGGAGGAGGGAGAGCGAGAGGGAGGGGAAAAGGACCGGGGCGGCGCGTGGCGTCGTTCCAGGCATCCAGACAAGGAGGGGAGAGGCAGGCAGGCAGGGAGGGAGGTGGCGTGGCCGAGTGCGTGGCCGCGGCCGGCTGTGGCGCGGGCACGCACCTGCTTGGGCGAGGGGGAGAAGACGACAGAGGAGCTGGCGGGCTGGGCCGCCTCCTGGCTGGGCCGGCCTGCTGCTGCTGGGCTGCACAGGGGGGAGCCCCAGGTAAGCCCCTCCTTCTTTTTATTTTTGTTTTCTAATTTTTCTGACATTTGTTTTGATTTAATTAAAATATTAAATCATTTTATTACCTTATGCCAATTTTTGCAGGAGCTAGATATATTATTCCAGAGCTCCTTTATAAATGGCATAATTTTTGGACCATATTTCATATATATAGAAATATATTTCCAATGCAAATATTTATTGAATTAATCCAAATGGCCAAAATAAATATCCATGAGCTCCTAAAAATATTGTTTTGATTTTTATCTCTGTCCAATATTTTCAGAGGGCAACATGAGCATTTTCTTGGACCCTTTTGGAGAAATTTTTAGTTGGGTCATTTTCAAAAATGATTCTGAGGGTTCCTCCAATCCTCATTTCAAATTTAAATGAAATTTAAACATGATGCACAAATGGCTAGCTAGTCTAAGTCATACCAGACTAGGGATGTGACAGGAGGACTCCTCCTTGGCGCGCCCTAGGGCCGGCCGTCCTCCTCCCCTTGCTCCTTTATATACGGGGGCAGGGGCACCCCTAGACAGAAGTTGATCCACGTGATTGCTTTCTTAGCCGTGTGCAGTGCCCCCTTCCACCATACTCCTCGATAATATTGTAGCGGTCGTGCTGACGGAACTCTTCCCCGACACTTTGCTGGATCGGAGTCCGGGGATCACCATCGAGCTGAACGTGTGCTAAAACTCGGAGGTGCCGTAGTTTTGGTGCTTGATCGGTCGGGCCTTGAAGACGTACGACTACATCAACCGCGTTGTCATAACGCTTCCGCTGTCGGTCTACGAGGGTGCATAGATCACACTCTCCCCTCTTGTTTCTATGCATCACCATGATCTTGTGTGTGCGTAGGAAATTTTTTGAAATTACTACGTTCCCCTACAGTAATTTCAAAATTTTTCCTCTGCACTTGCAAGATCATGGTGATGCATAGCAACGAGAGGGGAGAGTGTGATCTACGTACCCTCGTAGACTGACAGCGGAAGCGTTATGACAACGCGGTTGATGTAGTCATACATCTTCATGGCCCGACCGATCAAGCATCGAAACTACGGCACCTCCGAGTTCTAGCACATGTTCAGCTCGATGACGATCCCCGGACTTCAATCCAGCAAAGTGTCGGGGAAGAGTTCCGTCAGCATGAAGGCGTGGTGACGATCTTGATGTTCAACTATCGCAGGGCTTCGCCTAAGCACCACTACAATATTATCGAGGACTATGGTGGAAGGGGGCACCGCACACGGTTAAGAGAACGATCTTAGAGATCAACTTGTGTGTCTAGGGGTGCTCCCTGCCCCCGTATATAAAGGAGCCAAGGGGGGGTGCGGCCGGCCCTAGGAGGAGGCGCGCAGGAGGAGTCCTACTCCTACCGGGAGTAGGACTTCCCTCCCTTTCCCTAGTTGGATTAGGACTTGGGGGGGGGAAGGAGGAGAGGGAAGAAAGGAAAGGGGGGGGCCTCCCCCCTCCTTGTACAATTCGGACTTTGGGGGAGGGGCGCGCGGCAGCCCCTAGGCCTCCTCTCCTCTTCCTCCACTAGGCCCATTAAGGCCCATTAGGTTACCGGGGGGTACCGGTAACCTCCCCGTACACCGGTAAAATGTCGATCTCACCCGGAACACTTCCGATGTCCAAACATAGGCTTCCAATATATCAATCTTTATGTCTCGACCATTTAGAGACTCCTCGTCATGTCCGTGATCACATCCGGGACTCCGAACTAACTTCGGTACATCAAAACTCATAAACTCATAATATAACTATCATTGAAACCTTAAGCGTGCGGACCCTACGGGTTCGAGAACAATGTAGACATGACCGAGACACGTCTCCGGTCAATAACCAATAGCGGAACCTGGATGCTCATATTGGCTCCTACATATTCTACGAAGATCTTTATCGGTCAGACCGCATAAGAACATACGTTGTTCCCTTTGTCATCGGTATGTCACTTGCCTGAGATTCGATCGTCAGTATCTCAATACCTAGTTCAATCTCATTACCGGCAAGTCTCTTTACTCGTTTTGTAATACATCATCTCGCAACTAACTCATTAGTTGCAATGCTTGCAAGGCCTATGTGATGTGCATTACCGAGAGGGCCCAGAGATACCTCTCCGACAATCGGAGTGACAAATCCTAATCTCGAAATACGCCAACCCAACATTTACCTTTGGAGACACCTGTAGAGCTCCTTTATAATCACCCAGTTACGTTGTGACGTTTGGTAGCACACAAAGTGTTCCTCCGGCAAATGGGAGTTGCATAATCTCATAGTCATAGGAACATGTATAAGTCATGAAGAAAGCAATAGCAACATACTAAATGATCGGGTGCTAAGCTAATGGAATGGGTCATGTCAATCACATCATGCTCCTAATAATGTGATCCCGTTAATCAAATGACAACACATGTCTATGGTTAGGAAACATAACCATCTTTGATTAACGAGCTAGTCAAGTAGAGGCATACTAGTGACGTTTAGTTTGTCTATGTATTCACACAAGTATTATGTTTCCGGATAATACAATTCTAGCATGAATAATAAACATTTATCATGATATAAGGAAATAAAATAATAACATTATTATTGCCTCTAGGGCATATTTCCTTCAGTCTCCCACTTGCACTAGAGTCAATAATCTAGATTACACAGTAATGATTCTAACACCCATGGAGCTTTGGTGCTGATCATGTTTTGCTCGTGGAAGAGGCTTAGTCAATGAGTCTGCAACATTCAGATCCGTATGTATCTTGCAAATCTCTATGTCTCCCACCTGGACTAGATCCCGGATGGAATTGAAGCGTCTCTTGATGTGCTTGGTTCTCTTGTGAAATCTGGATTCCTTTGCCAAGGCAATTGCACCAGTATTGTCACAAAAGATTTTCATTGGACCCGATGCACTAGGTATGACACCGAGATCGGATATGAACTCCTTCATCCAGACTCCTTCGTTTGCTGCTTCCGAAGCAGCTATGTACTCCGCTTCACATGTAGATCCCGCCACAACGCTTTGTTTAGAACTGCACCAACTGACAGCTCCACCGTTTAATGTAAACACATATCCGGTTTGCGATTTAGAATCGTCCGGATCAGTGTCAAAGCTTGCATCAACGTAACCATTTACGATGAGCTCTTTGTCACCTCCATATATGAGAAACATATCCTTAGTCCTTTTCAGGTATTTCAGGATGTTCTTGACCACTGTCCAGTGATCCACTCCTGGATTACTTTGGTACCTCCCTGCTAGACTTATAGCAAGACACACATCAGGTCCGGTACACAACATTGCATACATGATAGAGCCTATGGCTGAAGCACAGGGAACATCTTTCATTTTCTCTCTATCTTCTGCATTGGTCGGGCATTGACTCTTACTCAATTTCACACCTTGTAACACAGGCAAGAATCCTTTCTTTGCTTGATCCATTTTGAACTTCTTCAAAATTTTGTCAAGGTATGTGCTTTGTGAAAGTCCAATTAAGCGTCTTAATCTATCTCTATAGATCTTAATGCCCAATATGTAAGCAGCTTCACCGAGGTCTTTCATTGAAAAACTTTTATTCAAGTATCCCTTTATGCTATCCAGAAATTCTATATCATTTTCGATTAGTAATATGTCATCTACATATAATATCAGAAATGCTACAGAGCTCCCACTCACTTTCTTGTAAATACAGGCTTCTCCAAAAGTCTGTACAAAACCAAATGCTTTGATCACACTATCAAAGCGTTTATTCCAACTCCGAGAGGCTTCCACCAGTCCATAAATGGATCGCTGGAGCTTGCACACTTTGTTAGCTCCCTTTGGATTGACAAAACCTTCCGGCTGCATCATATACAACTCTTCTTCTAGAAATCCATTCAGGAATGCAGTTTTTACATCCATCTGCCAAATTTCATAATTATAAAATGTGGCAATTGCTAACATGATAAGGACAGACTTAAGCATCGCTACAGGTGAGAAGGTCTCATCGTAGTCAATCCCTTGAACTTGTCGAAAACCTTGTGCGACAAGTCGAGCTTTGTAGACAGTAACATTACGTCAGCGTCAGTCTTCTTCTTGAAGATCCATTTATTTTCTATTGCTTGACGATCATTGGGCAAGTCAACCAAAGTCCACACTTTGTTCTCATACATGGATCCCATCTCAGATTTCATGGCTTCAAGTCATTTTGTGGAATCTGGGCTCACCATCGCTTCTTGATAGTTCGTAGGTTCATCATGATCTAGTAGCATGACTTCCAGAACAGGATTACCGTACCACTCTAGTGCGGATCTTACTCTGGTTGATCTACGAGGTTCGGTAGTATCTTGTTCTGAAGTTTCATGATCATCATCATTAGCTTCCTCACCAATTGGTGTAGGTGTCACAGAAACTAGTTTTTGTGATGTACTACTTTCCAATAAGGGAGAAGGTACAGTTACCTCATCAAGTTCTACTTTCCTCCCACTCACTTCTTTCGAGAGAAACTCCTTCTCTAGAAAGTTTCCGAATTTAGCAACAAAAGTCTTGCCTTCGGATCTGTGATAGAAGTTGTATCCAATAGTTTCCTTTGGATATCCTATGAAGACACATTTCTCCGATTTGGGTTCGAGCTTATCAGGTTGAAACTTTTTCACATAAGCATCGCAGCCCCAAACTTTCAGAAACGACAACTTTGGTTTCTTGCCAAACCACAGTTCATAAGGCGTCGTCTTAACGGATTTTGATGGTGCCCTATTTAACGTGAATGCGGTCGTCTCTAAAGCATAACCCCAAAATGATAGCGGTAAATCAGTAAGAGACATCATAGCTTGCACCATATCTAGTAAAGTACGATTACGACGTTCGGACACACCATTACGCTGTGGTGTTTCGGGTGGCGTGAGTTGCGAAACTATTCCGCATTGTTTCAAATGTACACCAAACTCGTAACTCAAATATTCTCCTCCACGATCAGATCATAGGAATTTAGTTTCTTGTTACGATGATTTTCAACTTCACTCCGAAATTCTTTGAACTTTTCAAATGTTTCATACTTATGTTTCATTAAGTAGATATACCCATATCTGCTTAAATCATCTGTGAAGGTGAGAAAATAACGATATCCACCATGAGCCTCAACATTCATCGGACCACATACATTTGTATGTATGATTTCCATCAAATCTGTGGCTCTCTCCATAGTACCAGAGAACGGTGTTTTTGTCATCTTACCCATAAGGCACAGTTCGCAAGTACCAAGTGATTCATAATCAAGTGGTTCCAAAAGTCCATCAGTATGGAGTTTCTTCATGCGCTTTACACCGATATGACCTAAACGGCAGTGCCACAAATAAGTTGCACCATCATTATCAACTCTGCATCTTTTGGCTTCAACATTATGAATATGTGTGTCACTACTATCACTAGTAGAAAACAGGGCTTTGGTCCAGGCCGGGTCAGCCCATTAGTCCCGGTTCAGTCCAGAACCGGGACCAATGTGGGCATTGGTCCCGGTTCGTGAGCCCAGGGGGCCGGCCGGGCCACGTGGGCCATTGGTCCCGGTTCAATTGGACCTTTTGGTCCCGGTTGGTGGGATGAACCGGAACCAATGGGCCTCGCTCCTGGCCCACCACCATTGGTCCCGGTTGGTGGCTTGAACCGGGACCAAAGGCTCCCCTTCAGTCCTGGCTCAAGTCACCAACCGGGACCAATGAGGTGCCTATATATACCCCTCGCTCGCGAGCAGAGCACCCCAATGCTCCGTTTTTCTTGGGCCGAGGGGTAGAGGGCTTGGTGGTGCTCTAGCTCACCTCATATGCACACAAGGTGTTCGATGGAATGCCCGAGCCACACTACTTAAGCTTTCTCCTCTCCAAGCTCAACCTCCAAGCTCCATTTTCCATAATATTTGTCTAGGTTTAGCGGTCCGTCACGCCCCGTCCCCGTCTTCACCACCATCGATCACCCGCGCCGAGCTCATTGCCGGCACCACCGTGGTGAGCCTCTTGTTCTTATCTTCTTTCTGAAAGGAAAAATATTCTTACTTGTATGTTTACATAGATACTTGTATTATTTTCTTACTTTTATTATTGCATCTTATATAGTGCGATGGTTTTGGTATCCGCCCCCGTCGGCCCTCGTCCTTTCTATGATTCGGATGTGGTATATATATTATCTTTATAACTATTGGTTCATTTATTGTTTATGAAAATTATGCCAACCAACGTGACATAGATTTTATTTATGTAGGATGTATGTGAATCGGAAATGCCAACCGACCCTATTGTCGAGAGGTTAAATTTAGTTGAAGAAGAAAACAATTTGTTGAAGGAAAAATAAAAAAAAATTGAGGAGGAGAAGATGATATTGGAGTTGCATGTTGCGGATGTCGTCGATGATCACAAGATCAAGATGGATGCAATGCGCTTGAAGATTAGAAAGATTAGAAAATATGCCTTTCATACCGAGGCTTGGTATCATTATGCCGTTGGATCAATTGTTACCTTGGTTGCGATTATGATCGCATTTGTTTTCGCATTGAAATTTTTTACATAGTTTCAATGTATGGTTTAATTAATTAGATGCTCTGGAGAGCTATATGTTGTTAGATGAGAACTATGTATGCACTTTGGTTTTAATGTGATGATGAACTTCTATTAATTTGGACACTTAATTATATATAATGCACGCAGATGAACCGGCAATGGATGTACGGTGACAGACACACCCGCGAGTACATTAAGGGCATGCATGAGTTTCTCGATGCGGCTGAGGCAAACAAGCAGAATGGTTTTATGTGTTGTCCATGCACTGAATGTGGGAATACGAGGTCTTAGTCTAAACGGAAAATCCTTCACTCCCACCTGCTTTACAAGGGTTTCATGCCACACTATAATGTTTGGACGAGGCATGGAGAAATAGGGGTTATGATGGAAGACGGCGAAGAAGAAGAGTACAATGACAACTATGTGCCCCCTGAATGCGGTGATGCTGCAACGGGGGGAGCTGGTGAAGATCAAGAGGAACCATACGATGTGCCCAATGATGCTGCAACGGGTGAAGCTGCTAAAGATCAAGAGGAACCAGACGATGTGCCCGATGATGATGATCTCCGCCGGGTCATTGTCGATGCAAGGACGCAATGCGAAAGTCAAAAGGAGAAGCTGAAGTTCGATCGCATGTTAGAGGATCACAAAAAAGGGTTATACACCAATTGCGAAGATGGCAACACAAAGCTCGGTACCGTACTGGAATTGCTGCAGTGGAAGGCAGAGAATGCTATGGCTGACAAAGGATTTAAGAAGCTACTGAAAATATTGAAGAAGAAGCTTCCAAAGGATAATGAATTGCCCGACAGTACATACGCAGCAAAGAAGGTCGTATGCCCTCTAGGATTGGAGGTGGAGAAGATACATGCATGCCCTAATGACGGCATCCTCTACCGCGATGCATACAAGGATCTGAACGCATGCCCGGTATGTGGTTCATTGCGGTATAAGATCAGACGAGATGACCCTGGTGATGTTGACGGCGAGCCCCCCAGGAAGAGGGTTCCTGCGAAGGTGATGTGGTATGCTCCTATAATACCACGGTTGAAACGTCTGTTCAGAAATGAAGAGCATGCCAAGTTGATGCGATGGCACAGTGAGAACCGAAAGAAAGATGGGAAGTTGAGAGCACCCGCTGACGGTTCGCAGTGGAGAAAAATCGAGAGAAAGTACTGGGATGAGTTTGCAAAGGACCCAAGGAATGTATGGTTTGCTTTAAGCGCGGATGGCATTAATCCTTTCGGGGAGCAGAGCAGCAATCACAGCACCTGGCCCGTGACTCTATGTATGTATAACCTTCCTCCTTGGACGTGCATGAAGCGGAAGTTCATTATGATGCCAGTTCTCATCCAAGGCCATAAGCAACCCGGCAACAAAATTGATGTGTACCTAAGGCCATTAGTTGAAGAACTTTTACAGCTGTGGAATGGAAACGGTGTACGTACGTGGGATGAGCACAGACAGGAGGAATTTAACCTTAAGGCGTTGCTGTTCGTGACCATCAACGATTGGCCCGCTCTCAGTAACCTTTCAGGATAGACAAACAAAGGATACCACGCATGCATGCACTGTTTAGATGACACTAAAAGTATATACCTGGACAAATGCAGGAAGAATGTGTACCTGGGCCATCGTCGATTTCTTCCGACCAACCATCAATGTCGAAAGAAAGGCAAGCATTTCAAAGGCGAGGCAGATCACCGGAAGAAGCCCGCCATGCGCACCGGTGATCACGTGCTTGCTATGGTCAATGATTTACACTACGTAATCTTTCGAAAGGGTCCCGGTGGACTAGCTGTTCCGAATGACGCTGAGGGGCACGCACCCATGTGGAAGAAGAAATCTATATTTTGGGACCTACCCTACTGGAAAGACCTAGAGGTCCGCTCCTCAATCGACGTGATGCACGTGACGAAGAACCTTTGCGTGAACCTGCTAGGCTTCTTGGGCATGTATGGGAAGACAAAAGATACACCTGAGGCATGGGAGGACCTGCAACGTTTGCATGAAAAAGATGGCATGCCTCCGAAGCAGTATAAAGGTCCTGCCAGCTACGCTCTTACGAAAGAAGAGAAAGAAATATTCTTTGAATGCCTGCTCAGTATGAAGGTCACGACTGGCTTCTTGTCGAATATAAAGGGAATAATAATTATGCCAGAGAAAAAGTTTCAGAACCTAAAGTCTCATGACTGCCACGTGATTATGACGCAACTGCTTCCGGTTGCATTGAGGGGGCTTCTACCGGAAAACATCCGATTAGCCATTGTGAAGCTATGTGCATTCCTCAATGCAATCTCTCAGAAGGTGATCGATCCAGAAATCGTACCAAGGCTAAGGAGTGATGTGGCGCAATGTCTTGTCAGTTTCGAGCTGGTGTTCCCGCCATCCTTCTTCAATATCATGACGCACGTCCTAGTTCATCTAGTCGACGAGATTGTCATCTTGGGGCCCGTATTTCTACACAATATGTTCCCCTTTGAGAGGTTCATGGGAGTCCTAAAGAAATATGTCTGTAACCGCGCTAGGCCAGAAGGAAGCATCTCCATGGGCCATCAAACAGAGGATGTTATCGGGTTTTGTGTTGCCTTCATTCCTGGCCTTAAGAAGATAGGTCTCCCTAAATCGCGGTATGAGGGGAGACTGACTGGAAAAGGCACTCTTGGAAGAGACTCAATAATATGCAGGGACGGATATTCTTGGTCTCAAGCAAACTACACAGTTCTACAGAACTCTACCTTGGTGACCCCGTATGTCAATGAACACAAGAACAGTCTGCGCTCCAAACACCCGGAGCAGTGCGACGACTGGATTACATGTGAACACATCAGGACTTTCAGCAGTTGGTTGGAAACATGTCTCAGAGGTGACAACACTGTTTGTGATGGGTTGTACTTGTTGTCCAGGGGACCATCTTTGACTGTATTGACTTACAAAGGATACGAGATAAATGGGAATACATTTTACACGATCGCCCAAGATCAAAAGAGCACCAACCAAAACAGCGGTGTCCGCTTTGATGCAGCAACCGAGAGCGAAAAGGACACATATTATGGTTACATAGTGGACATATGGGAACTTGACTACGGACCTGATTTTAAGGTCCCTTTGTTTAAGTGCAAATGGGTCAATCTGTTAGGCGGTGGGGTATAGGTAGACCCACAGTACGGAATGACAACAGTGGATCTGAAAAATCTTGGGTACACTGACGAACCGTTCGTCCTAGCCAATGATGTGGCACAGGTTATCTATGTGAAGGACATGTCTACCAAACCAAGAAAAAGAAAAGATAAGGAAGCGAATACATCATACGATGAGCCAAAGCGCCACATAGTTCTTTCAGGAAAAAGGGACATCCTGGGAGTGGACGGCAAGACAGACATGTCTGAAGATTATGAAAAGTTTCATGAAATTCCTCCCTTCAATGTCAAGGCTGACCCAAGCATCCTGATAAACAATGAAGATTATCCATGGTTACGGCGCAATAAGCAAATGACACAAGCGAAGAAAAAGTGAAGACTTTCTCCCGCAACTATTATGATGATACCATGCCAACTTTGTAACACACGAACATGCTACCATTGTCCGTTTTGTACATGCACATGCTATGTGGGTGAAATTATGATACCATGCCAACTTTCAATTTTTTCAGAGTTCATTTGAAATGCTTTCATGTCTTATGGTTCGGCCCTCGTAATACCATGACCATTAGTCCTTGGCCCATGCCACCTTCCAACTTTCAACTTTCTAAAACAAATGGCACTAACAGAAAGTTTATAATTTTGCTCCTCGCCCCTGGCCCATGACCATTAGTCCCGGTTTGTGCCACAAACCGGGACTAAAGGGTTGGTCCTTGTTGCGGGCAGAGTTTAGTCCCACCTCGCCAATCGAAGGGGGCTCACACCAGTTTATAAGCCCTTCCCTCTCTGCCTTGTTGAGCTCCTCTCAAAGTGAAAATAGATGCCCTAATAGAGAAAACTTTAACCTAAATTCATAGTGAATTTCTCTGAAATTCATAGAAATTTACTAGGAATTTAGGTTGAATTTTCTCTATAAGCGCATCTATTCTCATTTTTTAGTAAGTTAATCACAAACTTGTGATTTAAACAATTTTCAAAGAATTCAAATTTTAACTATTCAAATTTGAAAACTAATGGCACTAACAGAAAGTTTATAATTTTTCTAAAACTAATGGCACTAACAAAAAGTTTATAATTTTGCTAACCTAAAAGCAAACAGAATTAAAAATTAAAGCAAAAAACAAAATAAAATAAATAATGCAGAAAACAAAACAAAACAACTGGCAAAAAAATAGCAACAATAAGTATTTTGTTGTAAGTAGAAACAAAATAAAATAAATAAAGCAACAGAAATTTTATAATTTTGCTGACCTAAAAGCAAAAAGAATTAAAAAATAAAGCAAAAAACAAAAGAAAATAAATAATACAGAAAACAAAACAAAAAAACTGGAAAAAATGAAAATAGCAACAATAAGTATTTTGTTGTAAGTAGAAACAAAATAAAATAAATAAAGCAACAAAGAAAACAAAAAAACAAAAAAAAGTGTTTTCAAATTTGAAAACTAATGGCACTAACAGAAAGTTTATAATTTTTCTAAAACTAAAAGCAAAAAGAATTAAAAAATAAAGCAAAAAACAAAAGAAAATAAATAATGCAGAAAACAAAACAAAAAACTGGAAAAAAAATTAAATATAGCAACAATAAGTATTTTGTTGTAAGTAGAAACAAAAAAAACAAAAAAACAAAAAAAGTGCCACCTACTGGGCACCCACGGCCTGAATACGACTAGAAACCCTACCGCGGGCCAGGATTCAGGCCCGCAGGAGGCCCAATAGGCCCATAGGCACACATTGCACGGTTAGGCCCGAAAGCCTGCTTTAGAGAGGAGCTCGAGAGGGAAGGCGCACCGCACCTTATAAATAGGTGCGGCTCCCTCTCAACTAGCAAGGTGGGACTAAACATTTGGGCGCAGGGCAGCACAAGGCCTTTGGTCCCGGTTGGTGGCACCAACCAGGACTAAAGGGGAGCATTGGTCACGGTTCGTGGCACCAACCGTGACCAA
>NC_041384.1:569940093-569958637 GCF_002162155.2 Triticum dicoccoides | reverse complement strand
CACCAACCGGGACTAAATGGGGGCATTGGTCACGGTTGGTGCCACGAACCGTGACCAACGCGCCGTCTATATAAGCAAGACTTGTGAAAAATTTCGTTCAGTTCTTCGATCGCGCCCCGACGCCGCCGCCAGGCTGCCCCTTTGCGCCTCGCCGTCGCCGTTGTCGCCCTGCCTCCGACGCCGTCCCGCGCCGCCCCGACACCGTCGCCTCCCCGCGTCGCGCCCCGACGCCGTCGCCTCTGCCTCGCCGCGCCCCAGCTGCCCCGCGCCGCCGTCGCCTCTGCCTCGCTGTGGTCTGGGCCGGCACTGCCCCCCTCTTCCCCCTTTTTTTGCAAACACATATATGTTTTTTTCCTGCAGATTATATGTATATGTATGAGTATATGTATGAGTATATGATGATGTATGAGTATATGTATGTGCTGAAAAGATAGATTTTTAGAAAAAATACTACTTTTTTCTGTTGATGATATGATGATGTTTTTTTTTCATATATGCATTTTTTCATATATGTATTAATTTTTTTTAAGTTGTTAGTAGATATCGATTTTAGGTTAGTGCATTTTATCACTGATTTTAGGTTAGTTGATCGATTTAGTGCATTTTATGTTTGTTGCATTTTAGGTTAGTGCATTTGCTAAGTGATATTAAGAAAGGAAGGAAAAGAAGGATAGGAAAGAATAAAATAAGAAGAGGAAAGAAAGAACGAGAGGAGAGGAAGAAAAGGAGAAATAAATAAGAAGAAGAAAAAAGAAGAAAAAGAAGAGGAGAAGAAGAAAGGAATAGTGGAGAAGAAGAGAAAATAGATATTCTATTTTCTCTTCTTCTCCACTATTCCTTTCTTCTTCTCCTCCTTTTTTTCTTTTTTTTTTCTTCGATCTTCTCCTCTAGCTATTCCTTTCTTCGAGGGTTCTATAGGGTCGAGGGATCGAGGGTCGAGGGTTCCAGGGTCGTCTAGGGGTCGAGGGTTCCAGGGTTGTCGAGGGTTCGAGGGGTTGAGGATCGCCGAGGGGTCGAGAGAGGTTTCCTAGTGTCAAAGTATTGAAGAAATCCATGGCTTCATCATTAGCCGGAAGTAACCAGGGCATGACGAAGTCCTCCAAAGTTATTTTGGAATGGTGTCCCGGATAGGATAATTTGCCTTTTTGTATGAATTTCAGCAAAGGCCTTCCAAATAACGATATTTTGAAGGTTCTTGCTAAATTTTGTACCAAAAAGTGAATTATCTTATCTGGGACTCCGTTCCAAAATAACTTTGGAGAGCTTCGTACCATCATGCACCTGTTACTTTCGCCTAATGATGAAAACATGGTTTTGTTGAATCCTTTGACACTAGGCAACCTCCCGACCCCTCGGCGATCCTCTCGAACATGAGAGGAAGAAGAGGATAAAAAAATAAGAGGAAGAAGAAAAAAGAGGAGAAGAAAGAATAGAGGAGTTCTTCTCCTCTATTCTTTCTTCTCCTCTTTTTATTCTTCTTCTTCCTCTTTTTTTATCGGGAACGAGGGTCGTCGTGGGTCGCCGAGTGGTAGAGGAGAAACCCTAAATAGAAAGTATCGTCGGTGTGAGATACATGTGGTCATCGATGTCGGACACTACATCCACGTCCCACAAGTGGCGCGGGCTTCGACGCCCACGTCACTTGTGGGACGTGGATGTAGTGTCCGACACCGACGGTCACATGTATCTCACACCCACGATACTTGCTATTTAGGGTTTCCTCTACCATTCGGTGACCCTGACCCTCGATGACCCTCGTTTCCGATAAAATAAAATCTTTCTTCTCCTCTTTTTTTCTTCTTCTTCTCTTCTTCTCTTTTTTTCTTCTTCTTCCTCTTTATTTTATCAGAAACGAGGGTCGTCGAGGGTCAGGGTCGCCGAACGGTAGAGGAAACCCTAAATAGAAAGTATTGTCGGTGTGAGATACATGTGGTCGTCGGTGTCGGACACTACATACACGTCCCACAAGTGGCGCAGGCTTCGACGCCCACGTCACTTGTGGGACGTGGATGTAGTGTCCGACACTGACGGCCACATGTATCTCACACCCACGATACTTGCTATTTAGGGTTTCCTCTATCGCTCGGTGACCCTCGACGACCCTCGTTCCCGATAAAAAAAGAGGAAGAAGAAAAAAAAGAGGAGAAGAAAGAATAGAGGAGTAAGTCTTTGTTCTTTTTTCTAGCCCTCCGGATCGAGCACAACTTCAGTAAAGAGACGAGGCCCAAAGAAAAAGTTGAGCTCGGATGAAAAGTTTGAGATCATAGCAATCGCGCCCGACGGCCAACCGATTGAACCCCTCCAAACAAAGAGCGCATTTGTTGCTCAGTGCAGGGTTTTGGTTAGGGACAAGATCCCGATCAGCATCCAGCAATGGTTTAACCGGCTACAGAAGACCCTGAGGTGTCTTATGTCAATGATATGCAGAAAAATGATCTTTGGACTGAGCTGAAGTCAAATTTCACCCTACCACCAGAGGATAATCCAGAAAGCTAGTTAAAGAGCAATTAATCAAGTCTTTTGCTCTTAAGAGGATGGCAGAACTATTCAGGAGGTGGAAGAAAGATCTGAATAAGTTTGTCAAAAATAATGAGACACCAGAATTCAAGGGCAGATATGAGAAGATCAGAGATCACTGGCCCGCATTTGTGGCCCACAAGACATCGGAAAAGAGTAAGAAGATGTCGGCGACAAACAAGCAAAATGCTGCGAAGAAGAAGCATCACCATCGCATGGGGTCAGGTGGCTACCTCGTAGCCCGGCCTAAGTGGGCCAAGACTAAGAATGATCTGGTTGATAAAGGGATCGAACCAGAGACAATTAACTGGTCAGACCGTTGCCGGACTTGGTTCTTGGGGCTGGCGGAACCTTGGACCCTGTAACAGGGAAGTGCATTTGGACGAACGATCAAATGGACATACCAGTCAGGAAGCTTCAGCAGTATATCGAAGCAGCGCAGCAAGGGATGTTCTTTCCAGACAGAGAGAACGACAAGCTCACAATGGCCCTCGGGAATCCTGAGCACCCTGGACGGACACGAGGCACGCCAGGCTCCATTCCGTGGAAGGTTGGGTTTCCGGACACAGGCGGTTACAAATCCCATGAGAGGAGGAAAAAAGTGCAGCAGACCCAAATGCAGGCGCTGCAAGCAAGGGTACAAGCGATAGAGGAACGAGAAGCAAATCGCAGCAAACATACTGCCGAAGCTTCCCCCGAAGCTACCCCGCCATCTCAGCGGAGAAGCAGCATGGCTTCCACCGAGCTGCTTCAGCCGGAGCATGCCTTGATGGCTCCTGCCAGCTATCCCGTGGATGCTATCACGGAGTCTCGAAATTGCCACCTTATGACGCAATGGATGAATTTGAAGGTCAAGGCGGCTGTTGGCTCTGTTTATCCTACTGAACCCGGCGCAACTTTTCATTGTCGGCCGATTCCAGAAGGATATGCTAGGGTGATGGTGGATGAAATAACGGAGGGATTTGAGGACCTCCCGCTTGACCACCCTACCGGTGAAGAGGAGACTAGGCTGGGGTATGCTCTGAAGACTCCATGCCTATGGCGGAAGGAGCTCATCAACCTTCCGAACTGGACGCCTCCACCTCCTCCTCCTTCTCCGGCAAGTCAGGGCACTCCGCCTCCTCCACCGCCTCCTCCTCCGGCGAGTCAGGGCACTCCGCCTCCTCCATCGCCTCCTCCTCCGGCGAGTGACGATCAGGGCACTCGACCGGCTCCTTCTCCAGCGCGTGGTAGCACTCCGCCTGTGCCGACGCGCCTGAGCAGCCAGCCTCCTCCTTCTCTGCCTCATCAGCAAGGGCGGAAGAGACCTGCTGCCGCTCCGGCTGCTCCGGCGTGTCGTAGTCCTTCTCCTCCGCCTCGTAAGCAAGTAAAGAAGACAACCGCTCCGTCTGCTCGGCCGGCGTCTAGCAGTACAGCCAAAGGCGGGAGGAAATACAGATTTGGTCCTTCTCTGAAGACTCCATAGAAGTTACCATACGAGAGGACCCCGGAGGAGAACGCCGAGATCGCATGAGAAGAAGTGAGGAACTACTTTGAAGGGGTGAAAGCAAAGAAAGATCCACCTCCGGAGGAGAAGGTAGATCCGGTGAAAGCGAAGCGCACTCTGGCTGCCCTGACAAAACCACCCAAGTCTCCGCCGAAAGGAAACTATGAGCGCATATTGGAAAGGAATTTGCCGAAGCGGAGCGGTCGGGAAGTACTGTCAGTGATCAAAGGCTGAAAGAATGACGAGCTGGGAAACAAATTGCCCAGCTCGGCAAACAAGCGAAGCAATCGTGCCCCCCGCTCAAGGTGCCTAGCGACAATGTCGCTAATGATCCGAGGATGGTGCCCGGTTATAGCAATCTTGGCGATTACCTACCCGACGATGTACATTATGATTTCATGGAGGTGCAGATACAAAGATACGAGTACGGGAAGCCTCTCATCAAAGATGAAAGATCTCTATCAACGATGATGCGAAGATTGCATGATTGGTACTTGAAAATCTGCAGAGACTCTAGGGGGAGGAGTACTTTGTATGTGAAGGTTAAAAAGGAGCATTACCTCGTTGGAATTGAATTGTTGCCTGTTCCATTTGAGGAGTTCTTTTAGTTTTTCAATCAATTGGCCCTCGATAAAACAACGGTCGCCTGCTACTGTCTATAAGTAGTACTACTTCTGTCATTAAGTCTCTCTATATAGCTCAGCTCTTTCATTGCATGTATTTATAATCATCCTCACTATATTATGCATATTGAAGATCGCCGAATTGAAGAAAAGACAAGTCGGTGATATTGGGTTCATTAACACATATCTCATAGATGCAACTCAGGTTAAATTTCATGCCGCAGCTACCGAGTCCAACTTGCTACGATCGTTGGTAATAAATGAAAACAAAGATATAATACTCTTTCCTTACAACTTCAAGTGAGTGTTACTGTCTTGTGCGTACTCGGTTTCCCTTATATATTAGTCAAGGTTATAGTAATGTAATTGATGAGTTATGCATGCGTGTGCAGTTTCCACTATATTCTCCTAGAGATTAAGCTTGAGCAGGGACTAGTAACCGTCTTAGACTCAAGACGAAAAGATCCCCAGGACTATGCAGACATGACTCAAATACTCGAGAAGTAAGTTAAATCGATCATTATCCACCATATCAGCAACTTTGTTCATTTCCTGATATATCAAGTAATTGTTTTCTTTGTCCGGCAGGGTTTGGAGAAAATTCACCAGAAAAGCTCCGGGCTGCCGAAGGAGCTGCAATTTAGACACCCGAAAGTAAGTACTATAGTAGCATGTTCCGCGCATCTACTAGTGATTCAAGTGCTAGTTTCATCAATACAATTTGGCATTCTTGCTTATCAGTTTGATTGACCTCTATTTCTTGTAAAGTGGTTGTGGCAGGAACAAGGGAATGATTTCTCTGGATACTACGTTTGCGAGTCCATCCGCCACACGACCTATGAGTGGGGCTACACTGACGAACAATATGAAGTACGTAAATAACAACATTCACAATTTTATTTTATTACCATCATTTGTGTTGAGTTTCATTCATTCATATATTCATATATATATGTATTGACCCCCTTCTTTAAATTAGATGTTTCGGAAGCGGGATGAACTCCTAGCACCAGCTCGCATGCAAGCAATTCAAGAGGAATTGGCGGCATTCTTTCTTGACCACGTGATCGCTGAAGAAGGAGAATACTATGTGGGAGTCCGTATGATTATATTTGTAAGAGATAATTATTGTATATATGTAGCCGGTAGTGTCGGATAGATATACGAGAACTTGTTGTTCGACCAATCTCTCGGAGAAGGAGAGGTGGTCGATATCACTTCTCTCTGTATGCATATATGTTCATGACGATCTTCTGTTTCCTTCGTTTGCTTACTAGCTAGCTAGCGTGTCTAGTCCTCTCTATACGTATGTATAGTACGTAGCGTCGACCAAGAACGGACATAAGAGAGGACACTTCTCTCTATTAATTATAGCTAGCTAACGCAATATATGAAACACCTAAATTAACCCCCCAAAACCCCCAAACCCCCCCCCCCCCTTAAAACAAAAACCCCAGCCACAGAAATACTAACGCGTGGATGCCTATTGGTCCCGGTTGGTGCCACCAACCGGGACCAAAGGGTCTCCTGCCTGGGCTCCGCGCACAGGCCACGTGGAGGCCCATCTGTACCGGTTCTGGATTGAACCGGGACTAAAGGGATAGGGCATTAGTACCGATCCTTTAGTCCCGGTTCCAGAACCGGGACAAAAGGCCCTTACGAACCGGGACAACAGGCCCTTTTTCTACCAATGTATCGAGATTTAATAAGAATAGACCATTCTTCATGGGTGCATGACCATAAAAGATTTTACTCATATAAATAGAACAACCATTATTCTCTGATTTAAATGAATAACCGTCTCGCATCAAACAAGATCCAGATATAATGTTCATGCTCAATGCTGGCACCAAATAACAATTATTTAGGTCTAATACTAACCCCGAAGGTAGATGTAGAGGTAGCGTGCCGACCGCGATCACATCGATTTTGGAACCATTTCCCACGCGCATCGTCACCTCGTCCTTAGCCAATCTCCGCTTAATCCGTAGTCCCTGTTTCGAGTTGCAAATGTTAGCAACAGAACCAGTATCAAATACCCAGGTGCTACTACGAGCATTAGTAAGGTACACATCAATAACATGTATATCACATATACCTTTGTTCACCTTGCCATCCTTCTTATCCGCCAAATACTTAGGGCAGTTCCGCTTCCAGTGACCAGTCTGCTTGTAGTAGAAGCACTCAGTTTCAGGCTTAGGTCCAGATATGGGTTTCTTCTCTTGAGCAGCAACTTGCTTGCTGTTCTTTTTGAAGTTCCCCTTCTTCTTCCCTTTGCCTTTTTCTTGAAACTAGTGGTCTTGTTGACCATCAACACTTGATGCTCCTTCTTGATTTCTACCTCCGTAGCTTTCAGCATTGCGAAGAGCTCGGGAATAGTCTTATTCATCCCTTGCATATTATAGTTCATCACGAAGCTCTTGTAGCTAGGTGGCAGTGATTGGAGAATTCTGTCAATGACGCAATCATCTGGAAGATTAACTCCCAATTGAATCAAGTGATTATTATACCCCAGACATTTTGAGTATATGCTCACTGACAGAACTGTTCTCCTCTATCTTGCAGCTATAGAACTTATTGGAGACTTCATATCTCTCAATCCAGGCATTTGCTTGAAATATTAACTTCAACTCCTGGAACATCTCATATGCTCCATGACGTTCAAAACGTCGTTGCAGTCCCGATTCTAAGCCGTAAAGCATGGCACACTGAACTATCGAGTAGTCATCAGCTTTGCTCTGCCAGACGTTCATAACATCTGGTGTTGCTCCAGCAGCAGGCTTGGCACCCAGCGGTGCTTCCAGGAAGTAATTCTTCTGTGCAGCAATGAGGATAATCCTCAAGTTACGGACCCAGTCCGTGTAATTGCTACCATCATCTTTCAACTTTGCTTTCTCAAGGAACGCATTAAAATTTAACGGAACAACAGCACGGGCCATCTATCTACAATCAAACATAAACAAGCAAGATACTATCAGGTACTAAGTTCATGATAAATTTAAGTTAAATTAATCATATTACTAAAGAACTCCCACTTAGATAGACATCCCTCTAATCCTCTAAGTGATCACGTGATCCAAATCAACTAAACCATGTCCGATCATCACGTGAGATGGAGTAGTTTCATTGGTGAACATCACTATGTTGATCATATCTACTATATGATTCACTCTCGACCTTTCGGTCTCTGTGTTCCGAGGCCATATCAGTATATGCTTGGCTCGTCAAGTATAACCTGAGTATTCCGCATGTGCAACTGTTTTGCACCCGTTGTATTTGAACATAGAGCCTATCACACCCGATCATCACGTGGTGTCTCAGCACGAAGAACTTTTGCAACGGTGCATACTCAGGGAGAACACTTCTTGATAATTAGCGAGAGATCATCTTAAAATGCTACCGTCAATCAAAGCAAGATAAGATGCATAAAAGATAAACATCACATGCAATCAATATAAGTGATATGATATGGCCATCATCATGTTGTGCTTGTGATCTCCATCTTTGAAGCACCGTCATGATCACCATCGTCACCGGTGCGACACCTTGATCATCATCGTAGCATCGAAGCTTGGTGAGATGACAACGATGCTACGATGGAGATCAAGGTGTCACGCCGGTGACGATGGTGATCACGACGGTGCTTCGGAGATGGAGATCACAAGCACAAGATGATGATGGCCATATCATATCACTTATATTGATTGCATGTGATGTTTATCCTTTTATGCATCTTATCTTGCTTTGATTGACGGTAGCATTATAAGATGATCTCTCACTAAATTATCAAGAAGTGTTCTCCCTGAGTATGCACCGTTGCGAAAGTTCTTCGTGCTGAGACACCACGTGATGATCGGGTGTGATAGGTTCTACGTTCAAATACAACGGGTGTAAAACAGTTGCACACGCGGAATACTCAGGTTATACTTGACGAGCCAAGCATATACAGATATGGCCTCGGAACACGGAGACCGAAAGGTCGAGCGTGAATCATATAGTAGATATGATCAACATAACGATGTTCACCATTGAAAACTACTCCATCTCACGTGATGATCGGTTATGGTTTAGTTGATTTGGATCACGTAATCACTTAGAGGATTAGAGGGATGTCTATCTAAGTGGGAGTTCTTTAATTAATTTGATTAACTGAACTTAAATTTATCATGAAACTTAGTACCTGATTAGTATCTTGCTTGTTTATGTTTGATTGTAGATAGATGGCTCGTGCTGTTGTTCTGTTGAATCTTAATGCGTTCCTTGAGAAAGCAAAGTTGAAAGATGATGGTAGCAATTACACGGACTGGGTCCGTAACTTGAGGATTATCCTCATTGCTGCACAGAAGAATTACGTCCTGGAAGCACCGCTGGGTGCTAGGCCTGCTGCAGGAGCAACGCCAGATGTTATGAATGTCTGGCAGAGCAAAACTGATAACTACTCGATAGTTCAGTGTGCCATGCTTTACGGCTTAGAATCGGGACTTCAACGACATTTTGAACGTCATGGAGCATTTGAGATGTTCCAGGAGTTGAAGTTAATATTTCAAGCAAATGCCCGGATTGAGAGATATGAAGTCTCCAATAAGTTCTATAGCTTCAAGATGGAGGAGAACAGTTCTGTGAGTGAGCATATACTCAAAATGTCTGGGGTATAATAATCACTTGATTCAATTGGGAGTTAATCTTCCAGATGATGGCGTCATTGACAGAATTCTTCAATCACTGCCACCAAGCTACAAGAGCTTCCTGATGAACTATAATATGCAAGGGATGAACAAGACTATTCCCGAGCTCTTCGCGATGCTGAAAGCTGCGGAGGTAGAAATCAAGAAGGAGCATCAAGTGTTGATGGTCAACAAGACCACTAGTTTCAAGAAAAAGGGCAAAGGGAAGAAGAAGGGGAACTTCAAAAAGAACGGCAAGCAAGTTGCTACTCAAGAGAAGAAACCCAAGTCTGGACCTAAGCCTGAAACTGAGTGCTTCTATTGCAAGCAGACTGGCCACTGGAAGCGGAACTGCCCCAAGTATTTGGCGGATAAGAAGGATGGCAAGGTGAACAAAGGTATATGTGATATACATGTTATTGATGTGTACCTTAAAAATGCTCGCAGTAGCACCTGGGTATTTGATACTGGTTCTGTTGCTAATATTTGCAACTCGAAACAGGGACTACGGATTAAGCGAAGATTGGTTAAGGACGAGGTGACGATGCGTGTGGGAAACAGTTCCAAAGTCGATGTGATCGCAGTCGGCACACTACCTCTACATCTACCTTCGGGATTAGTATTAGACCTAAATAATTGTTATTTGGTGCCAGCGTTGAGCATGAACATTATATCTGGATCTTGTTTAATGCGAGACGGTTATTCATTTAAATCAGAGAATAATAGTTGTTCTATTTATATGAGTAATATCTTTTATGGTCATGCACCCTTGAAGAGTGGTCTATTCTTATTGAATCTCGATAGTAGTAATACACATATTCATAATGTTGAAGCCAAAAGATGCAGAGTTGATAATGATAGTGCAACTTATTTGTGGCACTGCCATTTAGGTCATATCGGTGTAAAGCGCATGAAGAAACTCCATACTGATGGACTTTTAGAACCACTTGATTATGAATCACTTGGTACTTGCGAACCGTGCCTCTTGGGCAAGATGACCAAAACACCGTTCTCCGGTACTATGGAGAGAGCGACAGATTTGTTGGAAATCATACATACAGATGTATGTGGTCCGATGAATATTGAGGCTCGTGGCGGATATCGTTATTTTCTCACCTTCACAGATGACTTAAGCAGATATGGGTATATCTACTTAATGAAACATAAGTCTGAAACATTTGAAAAGTTCAAGGAATTTCAGAGTGAAGTTGAAAATCATCGTAACAAGAAAATAAAGTTTCTACGATCTGATCGTGGAGGAGAATATTTGAGTTACGAGTTTGGTGTACATTTGAAAAATTGTGGAATAGTTTCGCAACTCACGCCACCCGGAACACCACAGTGAAATGGTGTGTCCGAACGTCGTAATCGTACTTTACTAGATATGGTGCGATCTATGATGTCTCTTACTGATTTACCGCTATTGTTTTGGGGATACGCTCTAGAGACGGCCGCATTCACGTTAAATAGGGCACCATCAAAATCCGTTGAGACGACGCCTTATGAACTGTGGTTTGGCAAGAAACCAAAGTTGTCGTTTCTAAAAGTTTGGGGCTGCGATGCTTATGTGAAAAAGCTTCAACCTGATAAGCTCGAACCCAAATCGGAGAAATGTGTCTTCATAGGATATCCAAAGGAAACTATTGGATACACCTTCTATCACAGATCCGAAGGCAAGACTTTTGTTGCTAAATTCGGAAACTTTCTGGAGAAGGAGTTTCTCTCGAAAGAAGTGAGTGGGAGGAAAGTAGAACTTGACGAGGTAACTATACCTGCTCCCTTATTGGAAAATAGTACATCACAGAAAACTGTTTCTGTGACACCTACACCAGTTAGTGAGGAAGTCAATGATAATGATCATGAAACTTCAGAACAAGATACTACTGAACCTCGTAGATCAACCAGAGTAAGATCCGCGCCAGAGTGGTACAGTAATCCCGTTCTGGAAGTCATGATGCTAGATCATGATGAACCTACGAACTATGAAGAAGCAATGGTGAGCCCATATTCCGCAAAGTGGCTTGAAGCCATGAAATCTGAGATGGGATCCATGTATGAGAACAAAGTATGGACTTTGGTTGACTTGCCCGATGATCGGCAAGCAATTGAGAATAAATGGATCTTCAAGAAGAAGACTGACGCTGACGGTAATATTACTGTCTACAAAGCTCGACTTGTTGCAAAAGGTTTTCGGCAAGTTCAAGGGATTGACTATGATGAGACCTTCTCACCCGTAGCGATGCTTAAGTCTGTCCGAATCATGTTAGCAATTGCCGCATTTTATGATTATGAAATTTGGCAGATGGATGTCAAAACTGCATTCCTGAATGGATTTCTGGAAGAAGAGTTGTATATGATGCAACCAGAAGGTTTTGTCGATCCAAAGGGAGCTAACAAAGTGTGCAAGCTCCAGCGATCCATTTATGGACTGGTGCAAGCCTCTCGGAGTTGGAATAAACGTTTTGATAGTGTGATCAAAGCATTTGGTTTTATACATACTTTTGGAGAAGCCTGTATTTACAAGAAAGTGAGTGGCAGCTCCGTAGCATTTCTGATATTATATGTGGATGACATATTGCTGATTGGAAATGATATAGAATTTCTGGATAGCATAAAGGGATACTTGAATAAGAGTTTTTCAATGAAAGACCTCGGTGAAGCTGCTTACATATTAGGCATTAAGATCTATAGAGATAGATCAAGACGCTTAATTGGACTTCCACAAACAACATACCTTGACAAAATTTTGAAGAAGTTCAAAATGGATCAAGCAAAGAAAGGATTCTTGCCTGTGTTACAAGGTGTGAAATTGAGTAAGACTCAATGCCCGACCACTGCAGAAGATAGAGAGAATATGAAAGATGTTCCCTATGCATCAGCGATAGGATCTATCATGTATGCAATGCTGTGTACCAGACCTGATGTGTGCCTTGCTATAAGTCTGGCAGGGAGGTACAAAAGTAATCCAGGAGTGGATCACTGGACAGCGGTCAAGAACATCCTGAAATACCTGAAAAGGACTAAGGATATGCTTCTCGTATATGGAGGTGACAAAGAGCTCGTCATAAATGGTTACGTTGATGCAAGCTTTGACACTGATCCGGACGATTCTAAATCGCAAATCGGATACGTGTTTACATTAAACGGTGGAGCTGTCAGTTGGTGCAGTTCTAAACAAAGCGTCGTAGCGGGATCTACATGTGAAGTGGAGTACATAGCTGCTTCGGTAGCGGCAAATGAAGGAGTCTGGATGAAGGAGTTCATATCCGATCTAGGTGTCATACCTAGAGCATCGGGTCCAATGAAAATCTTTTGTGACAATACTGGTGCAATTGCCTTGGCAAAGGAATCCAGATTTCACAAAAGAACCAAGCACATCAAGAGACGCTTCAATTCCATCCGGGATCTAGTCCAGGTGGGAGACATAGAGATTTGCAAGATACATACGGATCTGAATGTTGCAGACCCGTTGACTAGCCTCTTCCATGAGCAAAACATGATCAGCACCAATGCTCCATGGGTGTTAGAATCATTACTGTGTAATCTAGATTATTGACTCTAGTGCAAGTGGGAGACTGAAGGAAATATGCCCTAGAGGCAATAATATAGTTATTATTTATTTCCTTATAATCATGATAAATGTTTATTATTCATGCTAGAATTGTATTAACCGGAAACATAATACATGTGTGAATACATAGACAAACTTAGTGTCACTAGTATGCCTCTACTTGACTAGCTCGTTAATAAAAGATGGTTATGTTTCCTAACCATGAACAAAGTGTTGTTATTTGATTAACGGGATCACATCATTAAGAGAATGATCTGATTGACATGACCCATACCATTAGCTTAGCACCCGATCGTTTAGTATGTTGCTATTGCTTTCTTCATGACATATACATGTTCCTATGACTATGAGATTATGCAACTCCCGTTTGCCGGAGGAACACTTTGGGTGCTACCAAACGTCACAACGTAACTGGGTGATTATAAAGGAGCATTACAGGTGTCTCCAAAGATAGATGTTGGGTTGGCGTATTTCAAGATTAGGATTTGTCACTCCGATTGTCGGAGAGGTATCTCTGGGCCCTCTCGGTAATGCACATCACTTAAGCCTTGCAAGCATTGCAACTAAAAGAGTTAGTTGCGGGATGATGTATTACAGAACGAGTAAAGAGACTTGCCGGTAACGAGATTGAACTAGGTATTGGAATACCGACGATCGAATCTCGGGCAAGTAACATACCGATGACAAAGGGAACAACGTATGTTGTTATGCGGTCTGACCGATAAAGATCTTCGTAGAATATGTAGGAGCCAATATGGGCATCCAGGTCCCGCTATTGGTTATTGACCGGAGACGTATCTCGGTCATGTCTACATTGTTCTCGAACCCGTAGGGTCCGCACGCTTAAGGTTACGATGACAGTTATATTATGAGTTTATGCATTTTGATGTACCGAAGGTTGTTCGGAGTCCCGGATGTGATCACGGACATGACGAGGAGTCTCGAAATGGTCGAGACGTAAAGATTGATATATTGGAAGCCTATGTTTGGATATCGGAAGTGTTCCGGGTGAAATCGGGATTTTACCGGATTACCGGGAAGGTTACCGGAATCCCCCGGGAGCTAAATGGGCCATGATGGGCTTTAGTGGAAAAGAGAAGAGGCAGCCCTACATGGGCTGCGCGCCTCCCCCTTCCCCTAGTCCTATTAGGACTAGGAGAGGTGGTCGGCCCCCTCTCTCTCTTTTCCCCCTCTGCGAATCCTATTCCAACTAGGATTGGGGGGGGGGGGAATCCTACTCCCAGAGGGAGTAGGACTCTCCTGGCGCGCCAAGCTTGGCCGGCCAGCCTCCCCCCCTCTAGTCCTTTATATACTGAGGCAGAGGCACCCCAGAAACACACAAGTTGATCCACGTGATCTATTCCTTAGCCGTGTGAGGTGCCCCCAGCCACCATAGTCCTCGATAATACTGTAGCGGAGTTTAGGCGAAGCCCTGCTGCTGTAGTACATCAAGATCGTCACCACGCCGTCGTGCTGACGGAACTCTTCCCCGACACTTTGCTGGATCAGAGTCTGGGGATCGTCATCGAGCTGAACGTGTGCTCGAACTCGGAGGTGTCGTAGTTTCGGTACTTGATCGGTTGGATCGTGAAGACGTACGACTACTTCCTCTACGTTGCGTCAACGCTTCCGCAGTCGGTCTGCGTGGGTACGTAGACAACACTCTCCCCCTCGTTGCTATGCATCACATGATCTTGCGTGTGCGTAGGAATTTTTTTGAAATTACTACGAAACCCAACAGCCCAGGCCTGGGGGCTCCTGTCGGTGTCCTAAAATTTGGGTCCTTTAGTACCCCTGACTTGTTCACATGCAGTAGTAGCTTTCCTGACGGCAAGGCTTGCCAGAGGACAACTAAAGGCAAGCTCAAGACTAGTTGACAAGAATATAAAGAAGATGCCCAAGCTAGTGATCAGAAGCACAGAAGATCAAGCTTGGAGTTGCCGGCAAGTTCCTTGCCGACAAGCTTATGAAGACCCGGCAAGCTCCGTCTCGGCAAGTTTCCACTGTCCTGCCACCGCTCCACCTCGGGATCCAGCTTGTCTGGGCACGTGGCAGCTCGCCGCCGAAGACACAACTTTAATGACACCCGTCCCAGGAACTTGTCAAAGAGATATGAGGTAGATGCGCGAACGACACAGAAGGAGAGACGATTCTTGCTAGGGAGCTTCATCAACGTGACACCTCATGATGTATTTAATGCGTTTGTCCTAACCCATCAGAGTTAGGTATTTGGCACTGTAGCCACTATTTAAAGTGTATATTTACCATTTTGCCATTGCGGTGACCCCTTTCCCTATAAAAGGAGGCCCATGGTTACCTTTACAAAGGTTGACACTTTGCTCAATTACACACGTAGTTGCACTTCTCGTGCAACCTTGTCGTCAAGTAGCGCTCCTTCTAGTTGTGCTCACACACTCAACACAACAAAGCAGAAGTAGGGTTTTACGCTTCATAGCAGCCCGAACCTGAGTAAAATCACTGTGTTGGCCGTTGGATCTACTCTTGGTGCTTGTTTGATCTCCCTAGTCGAACCGCAAAGTGGCCTTTGCCGGTCCCGTAGATCGTTGTACGCACGACATGGCGCTGCTAGAAGCAGCGGTAAGAACAATTGTCCAAGTTGGCGGGGGAGCTGCGATGGCTCGGCTAGGATGGAGTTCCTGGCGAGCAACGAGCATTCGGGCCACCTCTGGGCTGTGAGGCGAGCAGCGGCGCTCTCCAGTGGTGCTGGCGTGGGAGTTGTACACGGCTAAGTGTTGGATCGTCGCAAGGCTGTCACTTGGTGCGGATGATAGCCTTCGATGGCAGTCATGGCCGTTGGTGGAGGAGTTGGGTGGCTGCGGTTCCTCGGCCAGGGTGTAGGTGTTTGGTGGGCGGCGTCGGTCTGTCGGCGGTCCTCGGCTATGCAAGTACGACGACAAGGCACTGCGGTGGTAGTGGTATGAAGCGTCTTGGGCAGTACTTCCCAATTCGTTCGAGGTGTGGAGATGTGTGATGATCAGATGAAAATCTTGCACGACTCTTTTCGAGCCGACCGTGATGGCGCCCGTGGGTGTCGTCCCCCTCCTTGGAGGCGTCACCGAGGTGTATTCAACATTTCCCTCGCTCTTGTGGAGTTAGTTGTTGTCTCTGGCGAAAGCCTTGATTCGGTCAAATCGGCATGATGGTGGCGTACTCGACGTCGCTCCTCTGTTGGGAGCATCGTGTTTGGAGACACAGCTTGGTTCCTCGTTGGTCTACTCAGGTGTTCGTCGTGGTCCTATTCTGATTTTCGGCGGTGCTATGCACGACGATCGCCAGTGCGTCCAAGACGGTGTCTTCCTCGGATCGGATCAAGTCCTGCCATTTACTTGCCACCTCCTCTTAGGCATTAAAAGTGGATGGTGCGTCGACAATCAAAGTTCAGTGGGAGTGGTTGGTCTTCGGAGATGCCTGGCGCGGGGTCAAGACGCGGTGTTGTTATCTGTTATGGCAGGCGATTGTGCTTTTGTAGTGTTGTATGGTCATTGGTGGTTGTCCCTAGACATGCCTGGGTGTGGTGTGTGTTACGCTCGTTGTTCTCAATGAGTAGTAGTTTTTTGTACTTATAATTTTACCTTCTATAAAGCTATGGTAAACCTAGGTGTATTCTCAAAAAAAAACTTTCAAGGAGAGATCATCTAACCAATGTTGGTTTCAGGATGTCCCTGATGTAGCAGTTTTACTAGCTGCATATTGTAATCCTATTTTAACGTAATAAAGCTTCCGGTTTTCTAGCGCAGAAAGAACGTTATTGTTCCATGAAAGGAAATGGAAAGGATTGTTTAGAAAAAAAAAAAGGAAGAGGAAGAGGAAGAGAAGTTGCCAAAAAAAAAAGGACGTCATACCTCCACGAGAACTCCAAAGAACGGCTTCTACCATCGTACGCATGTGTCATTTGTTTTTGAAACAAGGATTTAACGAGAAGTCACAGCGGCATGTGAGTTATCTGGACAGTGCTGTAGGTGCAGAGGTTGCGTGTGAGTTAAGCGAGCCATCACGTCTGCATGCCCTTCTCCTCACATGGCGCAATAGTCACTCCCCAATCCATTTGAAACACCCACTTCCCAAAAGTCGTGTAAATAGATGGCTGATGTATCACAAAATCAAGGTTCTAATTTGATTCAATGCTAGAGGAAGAAAACGGATAAATCAACTGCTAACTAATTCGGACACGTCCGTGGGTCGAATTTATATTCAATATTAGCAGGATGATGATTGTTTTCCTTCTTGAGAAGTTTTCCACGATGTTTATTGTCTCTGGGCTGGGATTACAGCATGCACGGCTTTAACTTTGAACTAAATACCCTCACAAAAAAGTGAACAAAAGGACCAAATTTTAGAAAGAAATACTCCTTTTTTAGCTAGCTCTAGCGTCAATTATCCGGGTTTTTGTCGTGATCCTACTTGAGAAAGAACTAGTGTTTTAGAAAAAAGGCTTAGCAAATTATAATTGTTTTTTCCACCAAAAAAATATAATTATTATTTTTCACTTGTCACGCATAGCAAGCAGGTTTTAAGGAGACTTTCAGCCAACATCAATCGGATGTCTAAAGCCCCGTACAACAGAGGTGCCTAAAAAAACCAGGTTTTTCTATGAAATAGGTTTGCACATGTGCTTACGAAGGGGTTAGAGGCAAACTTTAGCTTCCAATGCTAGTTGGTGCTTATTAGGACTGATATCCCGATTTTATGCTACAACCAGACGCTAGTTAACACCTATGTGAAGCACTTTGCGTTGAAGCCACATATTATTTTAAGATGTCTCTCTTCAGGCACCGGCGCATAAGCACCCAACATAGTACAGGGCCTCGGAACCAGCAAATTTAGCTGCAACTCCCGCGGCGATGGCAACATTTTGGTGTTACCAAATTTACAACATGGACGACACATGTAATTGTTTTCCTTGTTCATCATATCTTCAACAAGAAGTCCAAGAAACTCTTCCAAAGAATTAACCCAACTCTTTCTCTCCCTATCTCTATACATCCAACTTCGATACTTCAATCCCTACTTTTAACGTCTAGTCTTCTTTCTAGCAACAACACGAGTAAATCATCAATTTGGTAGGCGATGAATGTATCACATACCTACGGGCTGAGAGGAGGATTGCATGAACACCCAAAGCGTTAGTTGTCTAGCAGTACTCACTGTTGATCTAGTCCAAATGTTGATCGAAAGACGACTTTTATGTCACCCAAAGGTACCCGCGCCACCAACCCTTGACGGGTGGTTTCCCGGTCCATCAGTAATGATATGGTGTTGGTGTCATCGCTTCTGGGTCACCGTTGATGATCGTCATGTGGCTAGTTAGCGATAAAGGATAACACCAACGAGCTCACCTTGGCATGTTTGTGGTTGACTTATCTAGCATGATACCCTTTTAGAAACTGTGGCATAGAGCTTTGGATGGCGGTGGCGTTACTGTTTTTGTTAATGGTGTTATAAAATGGTAATTTAACATGTACCCATAAAGAATTAGACCCGAAGAAATTTGGAGTGGGCCAATTTGGATGTGTACGAGGCAGAAAGAAGAAATGATACGGGAGCAATTCAAGGCGAACAAGGAGAAAAAAAATCAAGAACAACAAAAGCCAATGTAGTACTAGTACATGGTAGGAGCCAATCATTGGACGTACCAAATACCACTTATTACAGTTTGAGGGGG
>NC_041384.1:569854846-569939582 GCF_002162155.2 Triticum dicoccoides | reverse complement strand
CGAAACCGCAAGTCGCTCCGCCATCAGCAAAGAACCACCTTTCTCCTGTTCCCCACCCTCCCCACAGCCCAAACCCTTGCTCCTGTCCACATCAACAAGAATTCCATGCTCCGATTCCGCGGAAGGAGCCTTCAGGTGGCGGCGCCCCTTGATCAGGCCTTCCGCCGTCCACCGGCTCCCTGTCCAATGTCCGCAGGCGTTGCTCGGCAATGCAGAGGGAGGTTCACGGGCAGAAAGATGCCTCCTTCCTTTCGCCAGCGTCCGGTGGTTCACCGGCACTACCCACCATTTGCTACGCTTATCCGAGCGCCGGCGACATGCTATCCTCCTCCACCATCTTTCATGCCTGCGTCGGACGCCGGTCTGTCGTCTCCGTCGCCGCTGAGCCCGTCCACAGGTGCCATGCTGCGCGCCTGCTTCCCGCCGGTGTGCCCCGCGCGCAGCCGCGTGGGAACCGCCCAGCTCAGTCCGTCGGCGGGATCCTGCTTCCCGCCGTCACCGCAGGCGAAACCTGCAGGCAGCAGCATGGGGACAGGTAACTGCCTTCGGCCACCGTACGCTCCATGGTGTCGGTCAAGAGGACCGCCACCGCAACCGCACATCGGCGTCATGCTGCCTCCACGGGACGCCGTCACATGGCGCGCGGGGCTGAGATCAACACCAACTACCAGTCTGATGTCATTGGGAGGTTGGTTCTCAAGAGGCTTCAAAACAAGTGCTCTGGATACCGTTGAATTCGATACACTGGAACCTTATGTTCCTCCCAGCTCTGTGCAGTCACACAAGCTACAATTATATGCAAAATTAGAAGAGTTTCCAATAGATGAAGTGCAACCTACTCATATCCGTAGTGCTGTAGCAGTTGCTGTTGGCATAGTGAAGGTTCAGTTCGATTTGAATCGCCTGCAGAGCTTATACCATGAACATGTCAGGCATATCTTGGTGGCCAATGGTATACATGTGGATGGCTCATTAGATGACATGTATTTGAGCTCACTAGATATAGGATTATCAGCTGTTTGGAAGGAAGAAATCTCTGAAAAGAAAGGGCCACTTAACCTATCGAGTCTTGACGTCGTGCGAACTTTGGTCGGACTAAAAGATCATAAATGGAGTCACTTACTGGACTATCTTAGAGACACTAAGATAATTGTCATTGAGAAATGGGATTTGCCACTTTCAACAGTGGAGTCGATGATACTCAATCTAGGTTGGAAGCTGCCGTTAGATACTATATCACTCTACAGGGGGCAGACTGATGCATCGTTCACGTTCAGCACCAAACTGGCATCTCTATGCTCAATCGTTTGGAATGATAGTAATCAAGTCACCGACTGCTTAATCTGTCATAATATCGTATGCAAGGATAACATTTAGGCTGAGCTGTTATCAATGTTCATGCTGATGCGCCGGGCTGTGGATTTAAAAATTAATGACTTGCTGATATATACAGACTGCAGCCATTGTGATCGAGTTGTGAGGGAAGTGGAAATAGTGCAGCCCAAGGATAAGCACGCAGAATTGTCCGTGGCGGTGCTTGGCTTGAAGGCGAAGTTCGATAATGTCTTTTGTCAGTTAGAACCAAGGGAGAAGCTGCTGTTCCCTGATTCTCTCATCAGTCTCTGGAGGAACTCATCCTCACCACATGCAAATATATTTGAAGGTTTATTGGGCATATGGTCACCCCATTTGCTGGGACTGCCGGTTTTCCGGATCCATCAAACAAGAAAAGCTGCTAATGCTTTCATTGGTATGCATTTTTCTCTATCTTACAACATCTTTAAATAGTGTCCACTACTCTGCTGGTTCATATGGATGAGTTCTAAACTGTTTCTTTTGTCATATAGCTAAAAAAAATGCTGGAGGAAGTCTGGGAAACCTTGTTCTGCACCATGCATATAAAGTCAATGTGAAGGAAGAATCAAGAAAAATGGATGCTGTGCGAAATGTAGTTATGGCGATGCGCCCCAAAAGCATAGAGGTGTTGGTGAGAAATGAAAATGAAGCCCAAGCAGTGGGAGAGGAGTTGAGCAAGCTGTTCAAACAAATGCTTGTTAAATATGAGAAGCGCGCAGTTGGTGAAGGCTATGAGGTAGCAGCAAGGAAGGGCATTGTCATCTCTGGTAGAGAGAGGAAACTGAGAATTATCTATCACTCATCAATGGAGGATGTGATCACAATCAAGGCGGCTAATACACTAAGTGTGAAGCTCTTGAGTTTGGAGGAGGATGATGAGAACATTACAGCACTACGGCCGGAGTGTTTCCTTTTCTTCAATTGAAAACCCAACCAATGTCTTGATATGTAAGTGTATATTGAGATTGCGATCAATTTTATAGCAAGCTTCGTTTATAGGTAACTGACATAGTTACATCGTACTGCAGCCAGAACATCTAGGAATTCCCAGTGAAATGACGATAATTTGCAATGAGGCATCAAGTGTATGGAGGACTTCAATCTGCAGGAGCTTGATCACAATTTCTATCTTTGTGCCAAGTGCATCTATCTGCAGGAGATTGATCACAATTTGTCAAGTCACAATTATGCATTACATCCTTGGTGAACTCAAGTTCAAATTTAGATGTCTCTTAATCTATCAATTCTGTGATGTTCGGTATATTTTGAAATTGGACATGTAGACACCTTAATGTTTGATTCGTGATATTAGTGTTTGTCCATTATGTCATGTTGAACGTTATTGTATATCTTTTATCATATGTTCTACTAACCTTTGATGTTGGTTCATGGCCTCTTAAGCAATTTCAGTTCCGTTGTGTCATTGACATGCATGTGAGAACACGGTTTTGAACGATTTTTGTTGCCACGGTTTTAGAAGGATTTTTGTTGTCCTTGCAGCTATTTTGCTCCTCGCAGGTCAAAGGCATTTCCGCAACCTCAATGAATTGGATATGATCAAGGTTATTAGGATAATTCTCAAATTTGGTGAAGCTGTTGACACAACTCATTCAAAGGTACCACATAATTTTGTAATGCAAAAATAAGCCATATGATCGTCTACTCTGGAAGTCGAGTGGTGTTGAACGCGACCGCGACTCTGTTGTATGTGTTGAACACAGGTAATCTGGTTGGACCATGCGCTCTGAGGGCGACCGCGAGGGCGCTCTGCGTCCGAAGGCGGATCCGCCGGCCGGCGCCGGTGATCGCCGGCGGGTGGGGGGCCGGTTTTGGGCTTTGGCGGATTCTGATGATGACAATGCAGAAGACGATGGGGCGGAGCCGCCGGGGGAGTCGCCGCCGTCCCCTTCCCCGTCTGAAATTATCTGTGAATTTTTTCTTTCAGGGTATTCCGAAGAGGAGGTGGCGACGACGGTAGATCGGGTCGTTCCCCCGGAGGATCCGGCTCGCGCGGGGCTTCACGCCGGAGAGAAGATCGAGATGATTCGCCGGATTGTTCATCGGAAGACGGCGACTACGGCGCTTCGGCCATGGAAAGGTCCTTTACCAAAGGTTAGTTTGCCGAAGCTTACTGTTTTTGATCTGATTCGTCCGGAGGAATGGGTTACGGTTAAACGGAGAAAGAAGGCGAGGAGATCGTCCCGGAGTTTGGGATCGCCGGCGCCGGCCATGGCGGCCGCGGCGGTCTCGATTCAAACGTCGAGGGCGGCCGCGCTGGAACGGCTGCTGTGTGCGGCTGGGCCGGTTCGATCGGCTGCGGGCGGTGTGGGTTTTGGGCCGGAGAAACATGGGTATGAGGCCCATGGTTGTTCTGAAGCCCAGCCCGGTATATCTCTCGAGCCATGCACGTACGATCGCGGTATTACGATCTTCCCTGTGCCGTCGGTGGGAGGTGTTAGGGTTCGTAAGTCGGGGCGACGTGGGTATCCAGTCTGCGGTGTTCGCCGGGCGAGGAGGATCTCACCGCTGATTCCTATGACTGGCCGGGGGACTGCACCCCCTCCCGCTGCAAGTGGCGCGCCGGGAAGAGGCGGAGCTGCTCCGCCGCCGGCGCAAGGGTCGGGCCGCGGCACCCCTCCGCTCGGACAGCGGCCACCGGCGCCGGCCACTGCTGCTGCGGGGCGGGGAGGAGCACCTCCAACGCAGCACCGCGGTGCTCCCTCTTTTCCTTTGAGGCAGTAGGCGGGCAACCAAGGCCCCACGTCCCAGGGAGCCCGGGCCTCGGCTTCGTTGCCGGCTGGGCGGGGCGGGCAAAGGCCCCATGCGATGGCCTCGGCTACGGCTGCTGCGGGCCGGGGTGAGCAGCGGCCTCCCCCGCCGGTGGTGCATGCCGCTGTGACGGCGGCGGCGGGTACGGCCGGGCTCAGACCCTTGGCACCGGGGGTAGCTTCTGCTGGCCGTGCTGGAGTGTCTACCGAGGCCGTGCATGTGTCTTCAGGTGGTCAGCAACGTGCCCTCCCGCCTCATCTTGCCGTTCGGCAGACGCAGAACCGTCTTGGGCAGACACAGACACAGGCCGGACAGGTTAATAACAATGGGGGTCCAAATGCTCCACCACGAGGCAAGTGGGGGGATGACGGATATGATGCATATGGTGCGGGTCAGCATCGAGGATCCTCTTCCACAGGAGGTGGCCGTGGATTTGCTTGGCAGAGTGACGGGTCTGCAGAGAGACCATTTCTAGGGCCAGATGGAGGCTTTGTTGAGGGGGCCTCAGGACCGGATAACAGACAGAGAGGTGGTTCTCGTGGATACCGTGGTCGTGGTGGAGGCCGAGGGAGGTTTCGCTGGCCGCCTCCACCCAGGGTTGATGGCCCTACCGATGCGGCAATGGAGACTGAACAGGTTCCCCATGAGCTACCACCCCACGCGATGGAGGTGGTGAATGCGCTTGCCGATGTTGAGGTTCCTGGGACTGCGAAGGATACCGAGGTTGCTGACCGGGCTGATGTAGAGCGGGCATCCAAGTATGCTCGCAAGAAAGAGAGGATGCTTTGTTACCGGTGCGGGGAGAAAGGTCATTTCATTGCAGAATGCGTGGCTCAGCTTTGTGAGTCCTGTGGAAAGCCAGCACATGCATCGGGGGAGTGCCCTGTTTTGAGGGAGCAGATTCCAGCTCTTACAGTGTACGGCGTGTACTGTGCTGAGCTGATGTTTTTTGAGTCCGCAGCTGCGAGGGAGATTCCAGTTGTTACTCAGTGTCTCACTACTGGTTTGGTGAAGATCACCCAGGGAGATGTCTCACAGGCTCAGATTGTGCAGAGGCTTCAGGAGTTGGCTCCGGGTGATTTTCAGTGGGACCTTGTCTCCGTTGAAGAAAGAGTGTTCAGAGTTGAGTTTCCTTCAGTGGAGGACTTGCAGCGCTTGCTGAGCTTTGGGATGTGTAAGGTGCCAGGTACCAATGGTATTTTGGAGTTTCACGAATGGAAGAAAGTTGAGCCTAAGGGGAAGCCTCTTACACAGGTGTGGCTGCGCTTCTCTGGGGCACCATCTGAGGCACTGGCTGATGTTCGTGTGGTGGCTAGTTTGGGTATTATGGTTGGTAAAACGGAACAGGTTGATATGGCGTTTACTCGAGCACAGGGGGTGGCCAGATTGCGAGTCAGTATTCTGGACATAGAGTACGTTCCGGACGTTGTCAATTGGACATATAGGGGAGAGGTATTTCCCCTTGAGATCGAGTTTGAGGATGCGGAGTTGTTTGCTGAGGTGGCTGCTGGTACTGATGTGGATATGCACGAAGGGGGAGATGATGCTGGTGCTTCCAGGGGATCGACTGAGGAGGCTGGACAGGAGTCCAATGGATCGGGTCCTATAGCTCAAGAGCCCGCGAGCGAATCCGGAGTGGAGCCGTCTCCAACTTCGTCTCGGCCTCATAACACTTTGCGGTTTGGATCCTTTCAGCCGACGTCGGCCCCTCCTCGCCTGTGAAGTGATCGGGTTGACTCTGACGATGCTTTTGAGCACTCGCTCCCGGTCTTGGACTTTGGACCGGCGCTCCGGCCTATGGACAGCACCCGTGATTCGGTTGTAGGCGCGGTGGAGCCTCAGGGGTCATCGGTGCTCCCAGGGCCATCAGTGCCCTTGTGCAGCCGGCATGAGCTCGGCTTGGTTCCTTCTCTGAGGGGAGGGGCGTCGGGGCAGGCGGCCCCGACTCCCTCTCATGCTACTTTGTCGCCTGTGTCGACACCCTTGGCGCCAGTATCCGGCGGTGGTGGTCCATCTCTGGGGCAGCTGGCCCTGGATGATGGCCACGCGGGAGCTTTGACTGTCGAGGGGTCGCCGGAGGCGCTAGGCAGGCGTCCGGGGCAGGTGGCCACAGACCCCCTAGTTTCGACGGAGGTCGAGCCAGTGGTGTACTCGGCTGCGAGGACGAGAGCTGGGGGGGACGGACTAGGGCAGGCGGCCCTGGCGCACACTCCCCCTGCCATCTCTCCCAACCTTCGGAGGTCTCCCTCGTCCAGGCCCCCTCCGAGTGCCGCTACTCGGGAGGAGGTAATTGCTTTCGGAGGGATCCCAGACCCGGTCTCCGAGGGGAGACGGATGAGCTCTCGTCTCCAGGACCTTCCGGAGGTGGATGATATGCAGCAGCGGTGCGCTATGCGGGCGGCCAAGCTTCGTGATGTTGAGGTCACTACCGGTATGTCAGTAAATTTATCCAATTCCATTTTGCATTTCTCTAAGGATGAGATCATTAATAATGCAAACCAAGTAGGGGTGTCGCTTGGGAATAATAATTCTGAAATTTCAAACTCGGTTAACGATCTATTAGATTTGGAAGCAGAACGGGCATTAGAAACCATTAGAAACCTAGCGGCAGTAAGACCTATGAATGATGCGGAGATTGATGCATTGGGGGTAAGAGTGCTTGACAATTTCTGTGCGGATCTTGTTCCTCCGTCAGCGGAGTCGGACGAGGAAGAACCCTGTGTGGACGATGTAGTTTTTGCACAACCGGAGCACGGTTATGAGGACCGGGTTGCGGGAAATAACATTCCTAAACGTAAGTGGAAGCGGAAGGTGTACCCTGCTTCTGCGGTACGTAGGAGTGCTAGGATTCGTACTGCCAAAAAATTCCATGATGACCTATGAAAGGAATATTCTGGAATAGCAGAGGTCTTAAGGACTTGGCTAAACGTAGGTTTCTAGCGGAGGCATCTTTAGAGCACCGGTTAGACTTCATTGCACTCTCTGAAACTGGTAGGGATAATTTTGCGCCACAGTTTCTTAATGCGCTGTCGGGAGGTGTGGATTTCGATTGGCATTGTCTTCCTCCAAGAGGGAGGTCCGGTGGCATCTTGCTTGGTGTGAGATGTGATTCCCTTGAAGTCCGGAGCGTTGTTATGGGTGACTTCGCGGTCAAATTTCGAGTCCGGTCTAAAGTAGATGGGTTTAACTGGGTTCTGGTGGCGGTCTATGGGGCCGCACAACCTGAGCTTAAACCGGAATTTCTGGCCGACCTGGTTCGTATTTGCGATCTGAGCAACTCCCCATTTTGGTTGGGGGGGATTTCAACATCATTAGGAGGAGGGATGAGAAGAATAATGATAACTTTGACGGCCGACGGTCTTTTATGTTTAACACCATCATTGAGAGTTTGAATCTGAGAGAGATCGAGCTTTCTGGTCGACAATTCACCTGGGCTAACTCTTTACCCAATCCGACATATGAGAAGTTGGATCGGGTACTAGCAAGTGCCGAATGGGAACAGAAGTTCCCCCTCGTCACGGTTCAGGCTCTCACGCGCGGGATTTCGGACCACACGCCTTTGTTTGTAGACTCAGGTGAGCCAAGGATTGTGGGAAACAAAAATACCTTCTCTTTTGAAACGGCGTGGTTTGAACGAGAAGGTTTTCTGGATCTCGTAGCCAGGGAGTGGGCTACGGATACTGGAGGAAGATCGTCTGTCGAGAGATGGCAGAATAAGATTAGGCATTTGAGGAGCTTTCTCCGGGGATGGGCAAAGCACCTAAGTGGAGTTTATAAGATTGAGAAGGACAGACTCCTGGATCTTATACAATCCGTAGATGTTAAAGCTGAATCAACAATTTTGCAGTCTGCTGAATTGACTTGTAAGCTTGATGCGGAGAAGAGGTTAAAGGAACTCCTCCGCGAAGAAGAGCTGAAGTGGGCGCTCAGAGCAAAGGTTCGCAAAGTAATCCAAGGGGATGCGAACACTCAATTCTTTCACCTTATTGCGAATGGCAAACACAGAAAGAAAAAAAAAATTCCAGCTCAAGCAAGATGAAGGCACAATTGTTGGTCACGATAATCTAAAGCTTTACATCACCGAATATTATAAGCAGTTATTTGGACCGCCGGAGGATAGCGCTGTGTCTCTCGATGAGTCCAGGTTTGAGGATGTGCCTCAACTAACTGCTTCTGATAATGCTATTTTGGTTGCGCCGTTTACGGAAAAGGAGGTTTTCGATGCCATCTCTCAGATGGAGAACAATAAGGCTCCCGGGCCGGATGGGTTTCCGGCGGAGTTTTATAAAAAATGCTGGCATATTATCAAGGGGGATCTTTTACCCATGTTTCATGACCTTTTTGCTGGACGGCTTCAACTATTTCACTTGAACTTTGGAACCATAACGTTGCTACCAAAAAAGACCGATGCTCTGAGGATTGAGCAGTTTCGGCCTATCTGCCTTTTGAATGTTAGTTTCAAAATTTTTACCAAGGTTGGGACTAATAGGCTCACACAGATTGCGCATTCTGTGGTGCAGCAATCCCAGACAGCTTTCATGCCGGATAGAAACATCCTAGAAGGGGTGGTGGTTTTGCATGAAACGCTCCATGAAATCCATTCGAAGAAACTCGATGGAGTCATTTTTAAAGTGGATTTCGAGAAAGCGTACGACAAAGTTAAGTGGCCTTTCCTGCAACAAGCTTTGCGTATGAAAGGGTTCGACGACGTCTGGAGGAGCCAGATTGAATCGTTCACGCAAAAGGGTAGTGTTGGCATTAAAGTGAATGACGACATTGGTCATTACTTCCAAACACACAAGGGCTTGCGGCAAGGAGATCCGATGTCCCCTATTCTGTTCAACATAGTTGTGGACATGTTGGCAGTTCTGTTACAGAGAGCCAAGGAGGCTGGCCAAGTAGGAGGCTTGGTGCCTCATTTAGTGGATGGAGGAATTTCCATCCTACAGTACGCTGATGACACAATCATCTTCATGGAGCATGACTTGGTAAAAGCAAGAAATATGAAGCTGTTGCTTTGTTTGTTTGAGCAATTGAGTGGGCTCAAAATTAACTTCCACAAAAGCGAGTTGTTCTGTTTTGGTAGAGCCAAGGAGGAACAAGAAGCTTACAAACAATTGTTTGGATGTGGTTCGGGGGAGCTGCCATTCACATACCTAGGAATTCCTATACATCACCGTAGGCTTACGAACAACGAATGGAAGTGTATCGAGGATCGATTCGAGAAAAAGCTAAGTTGTTGGAAGGGTAAGCTCATGTCATATGGAGGCCGTTTAATTCTTATTAATTCGGTGCTCACGAGCATGCCCATGTTTCTTTTGTCTTTCTTTGAAGTCCCAGTTGGTGTAAGGAAAAGACTGGACTTCTATCGATCGCGTTTCTTTTGGCAGGGAGATGAGCTAAAAAGAAAATACCGGTTAGCGAAGTGGGATATCATTTGTAGGCCGAAAGACCAAGGGGGTATGGGGATTGAAAATCTCGAGGTTAAGAACCGATGCCTTCTTAGTAAGTGGTTGTGGAAGTTATCTTCAGGAACTGACGCCACTTGGGCTCAAATCCTTCGTAATAAGTATCTTCAAACCAAAACTTTGTCTCAGGTCACGGTTAGACAAACTGATTCACCCTTTTGGAAAGGGCTCATGAAAGTTAAGCTTTCATTTTTTCAGAGGGCAAAGCATATAGTTGGTAATGGTGCCAGCACAAGATTCTGGGAGGATACTTGGCTCGGAGGTACACCCCTTGCAATCCACTATCCATCGTTGTATCGTGTTGTTCAAAAGCGCGATGCTCTGGTTGCAACGGTCTTTCTTTCGATACCCCTTAATATTCAATTTAGAAGATCGTTAGTGGGCAATCGTTGGGAACAGTGGCTACATCTAGTTAGGAGACTGATGCAAGTCCAACTTTCACAACAACCTGATAAACTGCGCTGGAATCTCAATAGGTCGGGTGAATTCACAGTTAAATCAATGTATGTTGATGTTATTAATTCGAGCTCGATTCCTTCTTCCAAGCATGTGTGGGATGTCAAAGTTCCTTTAAAGATTAAGGTGTTTATGTGGTTTCTACACAAACAAGTTATCTTAACAAAGGACAATTTAACAAAGCGCAATTGGACAGGACCTACTAGGTGTAGTTTCTGTGATCAGGGTGAAACCATTAATCATTTATTCTTTGATTTCCCACTAGCTAGAATTCTTTGGACAACTGTTATGTTGCTTTCAATATTCATCCACCAAGCTCGGTTAACATGTTGTTTGGAACATGGCTCAACAGGGTAGAGCCCGGGTTAGCAAAACATATTCGCTTGGGGGTGTGCGCCTTAGTATGGGCGCTTTGGAATTGCAGAAATGATCTTGTCTTTAACAGAACAACAAACATTCATGTTTTGCAGGTTATCTTCAGAGCTACGGCACTTATCCGTTCCTGGTCGCTACTCACTCCGACGGAGGCCAGGGAGCTTTTGGTTACTGGTGCTATCCGATGGGAGACGGTAGCTCGGGATATCTTCAGCCGGTTTGGATGGCGGTCATGTAATAGGATAGTCAATTAGTTTACCTGTCTATTTTTGAGCCAACCGGTTGTGGTTTATCCTTTATTTGGCTAGCTTGTGTATCTAGCCTTTGGGCTCTGTGTGAGCCTTTCTTCTTCATTTTATTTTGCTACTTTTGAGATTTCGAGACCTTGTGGATGATTTATTGTTAATAAGATGGCCGTATGCATCATGCTGATGCAGAGGCCAGGGATCCCCCCCTTTTCGAAAGAAAAAACTCTGGAAGTCGAGTCAAAAAGGTCTTATTTTGCTGCATGCTAAGTATGTTTTTTAATGAATTTGGTAGTTGTATATTTTCATTTCTTTCTGCTGTTTACATGTTGAAACTGAGGATAAAAGGTCTTCAAATCCATTTGATGTCGATTTTTATTAGCATACTGAAGTTAATCATGTGGCTGTAACGGCATCCAAATCTTTTACTACAGGGGTATTGTATCATTGCATATTTTAGTGTGGCATGTACAAATTCATGAGTCCTATAATGGCTAGAGCTAAAACACTATTGTTTTGTTTTTTCGAAAGAGAACTGATGTTGTGCAATTGATCTGTCTGATTGGTGTGGTCAAATTCTGTGGGTAACGCACACACCTGCTTTTTTTATTCCCTTTTTTTGGAGTCTCAGTCAATCAGAACAGCCAAGGATAAATTCAGTCTGGGGGTGTTTAAAAACTTTGGTTTGTAGTTTGCACTGTCTGCAGCAGCTTTTAAGTATCTGGTTGTTGCAGACCAAATGGAAATGACCTCTCTTCAAAGAACTTAAACCAGGTCACTGTTTTTTATTTATGGTTTTTGACATAGGCACATCACCCATAGCAGGCTTTTACGTACACCTGGGCAGGACAATAACCTGTTTTAAACCTAGAAAAAGGGCTGTGTGCATGTTTGATCATTTACATTGACTGTCCTGAAGTTGTTGAAGCGCGCATGATAACCAAGCAGGTGGGTGTAATAGTTAACTGGTCGATTTATTTTAACATAATAGCTAATTTTCATTCGTTGAAAGATTTCAGTCAACTATTTTGATTTTGGAGATAGTCGTACCATAAGGGTATAGGATTGAACTAAGCGGAAATGGATTTTTGACTGTACAGGTGCCCAGAACAAGCAACCGTTCTCATGTTATCTGGTTTTGTTTTGCCCACCGCAATGAATGAGCTCTGGATCAGTGTTATTTGTGTAAGAAGTATCTTCGGAGGCAGGACATAGGCGATGTGCCATATTTAGCTTCAACATTGACTCTATTTCCTGATTAACCAAGCCAAGCTCTTACCGGTAGCCTGATCAGATGACTGCGATCGATTTGTAGTTCTGCCACTAATGTTTGGTTCTTCCCAGTAAACAAAGTCAGGCAAACTGTAACCAAACATATCAAATGTCTGAATGCACCCAAATGTACAAATCGCATATCAGGTACCTTCTCCAACTGCTAATAACTCTTGTGATCTGAAATGCAAAATCTATGCAAACTAAAATTTGTTCTTCCCCGAGCATGTCAGGGATGATCCATTTGTTTGTTCTGAGGAGGAGTTGCAGTCGATGGATCCTGCTGAAGTAGATGAACATAAGCGAGTTACTCTGTCGCGTTTTCAATAACAAAATGCAAATCCCGATGTTTGGTTTTAGATGATACAATGTTTGATTCATTTGCCAGTGTCCGAGTTTCAACAAGTGTCCAACCAAACATCAGGGGATGATGGATTTACAGGGAGGTAAGCAAAATCCGCCTTACCATCTTTAGATTTTGTAAAGTATGTTTCACAATCTGTTATAGTATATGCTGTTTTCCCAACCAATCAGTTTGGATGTCTATGGACCATTGTGAGGATGTTTCCGAAAAAAAGTATGTTTTAGAAAGCCAGCTCCCGTTTGAGGATGGCAAAATGTTTGATTATGAATTCAAGGGACCATGCTTCGGTGCCTTAAGGCACCTACCTTAAGGCTAGCCATTCCGATTAGGATGACACAGAACCAGTGATTCAGTAGTCAATGGAGTCATATTTTCAAGACATATTCTTTGCTGTACAGGATGACACAGAACCAGTGATTCCCTATTTTAAGACATATAATTTTTCTATAATATAAATGCTTTGCTCTTTGCTTTACCAAATCCACATATTCTAGTAACCATCATGACAATGTACTTTGTTGGTATTTTCTTTTAATTCTGAAATGAATATCTAGCAATAATACGTCACCCTGTCAATACATTATAATTTTGAAACATGTCAGTTCAGCCCTTGAACTGAAAAAACAGTCTGCTTTATATACAATCTGTGAACATGCATGCAGTATTAATTCTTGACAAGAGAACATGATAAGAGTGTGTCTTTATTTATTCAAACAGATAATCGTTTTCAGCAGAGCAAATTACCTTGATGGTGAAGAGATAAATGAGATTTTGATTTGCGAACATTTGAAGAGCACTGCCGCAAGGTAAACAACAACCTTTTCATGCTTTATTTGTGGCGGGGAAAAGTTGGTGAGAGCATAGTTCCTTCACTGATAATTCACTTTTTTGTTGTATTTTCACTAGAAATTACTCCCTCCGTTTTTAACTATTTGTCTTTCTAGAGATTTCAAATAGACTAGCACATACGGATGTATATAGACATATTTTAAAGTGTAGATTCACTCATTTTGCTTTGTATGTAGTCACTTGTTGAAATCTCTAGAAAAACAAATATTTAGGAACGGAGGGAGTAGTATACAAAAAGAGAAGCTAAAGCTTAAACTATATCTAGCCAAATATACACACAAGAGCTAGGTGCACAAAGTTTATCTAAAGGCCGCTACCCAAGCAGACAGGCCTGCACAAGCCTTTCTATTAGCTCTATGTACCAAAAGATTGGTCTCCTCTTTGAATTTCTGCCTGCATCTGTATAGATTTGGCCTGATGCCTTTGAAGATGATCAACTCGTTGAATTCTACAGGTACAAAATCCCACGAGGTGGCCGAAAGAATTCCAGAGTGACCAATGGAATTTCTCGCCGATGCTCTCACAGCTCAGCATGGGTGGCGTTTGGTTGCAGGAGATTGGTCTCGTACACGTTTAAGTCAGGCAGAGGTGCTGGCTGTTTCTTTTGATTTACATTACTTGTATGATAATCCGGATCCGGTGTACTACGTTTTTGGTTGTCGGGCGATACTACTGGCACTCGGTGCAGTCGCCATATCCTCCGCTCGACTCGGGAGCTCCTCAACTCGCTCACGTGAGTGCACACGGGACATCAGACGCTGGCCGCTCCTCAACTCGCGTCCCGTGAGTACACACCAATCATCCATGGAGATGTATGGGCACGTTCCCAAATCCGAGGCTTCATCCTAGCTAGGCATGCAGCAAACATCTTGGGCACAACACTCCAATGAAACCACGCGTAGAGGGAATCTGAACCATAACACCACATGCGACATTTATATTTAGAACAAAATAAATAAATATTGTTATGCAGCAGAGAACAATAATCTATCTGAAAACTCACCTTAGGCTCTGTTTGGTTTATCGTTTCCGTTTTAAATACCTCTGTAAAACTTACAGACCTCCGCCCGTCGTTTTGCTTTCCGGCCGAAAATAGCTCTTGGTCAGTAAGTTACACCTGTAAATAAATTACACCTGTATTCAAATACATCGATACCAAGCGCGCCCTTAAGCCCTTTCTTTTTGCGGGGCAAATAGAAGTTTTATTCCATAATGATAGGGTTACAGTTCAGTTTTAAGGAGTCCAGAAGAGGCAGACAGCAGCTCAAACCTTGGCGCTCGTTGTCGCTGGCACAAGCTCTAGGCAGGGAACAGCGCCCGTCATGGCAGCAGCTGCGATGGGTGGAGGCCGGCGATGTGCAGCAGTTGAAGATTCAAGGGTAGCACGTACGTCGGTGGGTGGGTGGGGCCAAGTTCGGCGATTGCGCGGCGTTACAGAGGGGAAGGGTTCGAGCGAGCCGCCGTCGTTCGGGAATCGGGACAAATCGAGCCGCCGATGTCTCTCGTTGTGCTTTACTGAGACAACAAGATACTGAGCCTTCGTGGACTAATACTTTGCTGGACCCCGAGCCAGATCTCATAACTGTACCTACAGCCCCGGGTTGGCTAAAAAAAACCCTACAGCCCCGGGGCAGAAGGGCTATTCTGTTGTCGATCTCGGTGCTAGTACTATAGTTTTTCTTCTTCTTTGAAACGGAACGGTGCTGGTATAGTGGTATCTCGTCTTCCTCGGCGATCGTTCATCGGCCATGCCACTTCTTCCTCGTCAGATCAACTCGGTAAAGCCCTTCTGCCCTGGATGTCCTCGTAGACGGCGCAACTTTTGACGACTCGGAGCTTGACGTCGACTACTTGTGTGGGCGGAAGACGTGGTCGCTCTCTCACACGGAGAAAAGCTCGCATAGCCGTGAAGTCGCCGGCGTTGTGGCAGTGGTGGCGACGATGACAACGACTCCGACCGCGAGCCGGAATGTCTATGGCGCTTTTGGAGGCTGAACTGCAACCACGCCGGCCGGCCCTTGCTCAGACCGGCTCTCACCCTGCTATGCCTCCTCCCTCGCCACCGCCCACCAGCACAGCCTACGCAAAGCAAGACTCAACTTCCTCCAGCCTCTCATGGGCGGCCCGCTGCTGCCTCCTGCCGCAGCGCCCGTCGAGGTGCCTGAGCTGTCCGACGATAGCGAGGGCAGTGATGACGACGACCACGACACCTTCTCTCTCGCCCACGGTGACGGTGGAGGTCTCCAACTCCTTCTCCTCGCTGGCCCTCGACAGCGGCGAGAGCTCTCAGCCTTCTGGTAATTACGTATACGTATCTAGATCCCCAACCAACCTCTTCTCCGTCGACTGAACTGGCCGGCCTTAACAATTTCTGTTCCTACTTGCACATCCACTTGCACCGTGCATAGCTCGGATCCAGGATGCAAGTGGGATCGTCCGCGGGTTGCCTAATTATGTGGGCTTCCGCGGCTGCTCCACAAATTAAACACCGACGAAGAATAAGCGGTGCCCGCATATGCCCACATAATGCAACTTAAGCTGCTGAACGCCTACGCGCTAGTGCAGTGCAGGGCGCCAGCAGTGGCAACGCTCGATCCTTGCGATCTTGGGCGCTCGTAGCTCTCTGCCAAGCGGAGAGCAAAAAGGGCGATGTGGGTCGGCAAGTGTATACGTACATTACATACGAGCGGCGGCATCAGACCAAGAACATGTGCTCACCGTCCAAAACGCGTTCATCGTGCTCCAGAGCGCGCGCACCGTGTTCCTGGGCCTGGGACTATAGGGACACCATCCTAATGTCGTACTAGTCCCTGTCGCGGTAGGCCGCGGGCCGCCAGGTCGGCATGGTAATGGTAGACAGGCACCGCCAGCGAGATCGGCTTGGCGCAGGGCGCGAACACGAAGCACATGATGTTCACCAGCTTCTGCATGAGCGTGCTCCTTGGCCATGATCACTGTGATCGTCAGCGAGTAGTTGTCCTCGCAGATACCATTCTTCATGGGCACTAGCTTGGGGACATGGTTGATGGGTGGAGGTTGGCCTGCGGATGACGAATTGGAGTAACTCACGGCCATCGGTGTGCTCTCGCGATCGAACAACTAGCGGCGCCTCTGGCAAAGCTCTCCTCTATGGGCGTGCGAGGGTAGGAATTAGAGGAGCAGCGGGATAGCAGGAGGACGCTTGAAGGCGGAGCTAGCGGGGCTTCTCCGGCTGCCGCTCGCCTGGGACTCACCCTCGCCCTAATCCCTCCTCGATCATGGCGTGGTCGTGTGTCCACCTGCAGCGTGACCTCGTTGCATCGTGGCCTGATTCAACGACGAAGAGAGGAAACGGGGAATAATATGTGGGCTCGATGCATCGCCCACGGGTTAGCCCACTTATCCCACTTCCTAAAACGCAAGTTACGTGGGTGTCCACGAACATCAGTTATGTGGGTTTTTAAGTGGGCACCATGGACAGCCCACGTCCACTTGCAGGCTGAGCTCGGATGGTCACGAGGCCACGCTGATTGTCTCAAAAAAAAAAAACGAGGCCACGCTGCGCCGCCTGCAAGGTGCTGACAAGAGAGCTACTTACGTTGTCAAGCTCCGCCGCAGCTGTCGCCTTGCCGACAAGGAAGGAGGGCAGTTTGTGGACATGGCCACCAAGCCCATACGCGCGCGCCAAGGCACGCCGCTTCGACCACCAGCACGCCACGGCTGACCTTGTCGATGCTCTCGACGTCTCCGGCCTCACTAGCGTCCCGGAGGAACCAGTGCATGACAGATGACGCCGCAACTCTTGCTTGGATCGCCAAGCTCTGTGGCGCTGAGCCAAAAGAGGTTGACGAGGTGTCTTCCCCAGCGCCGTGCGATCGACGCTAGACTCTCATGGATGACGGCTCCTCGCCATAACCGCCTTTTGTCCCTCCCTGTTATGGCCGCACTGCCTTTAGAGCATCTCCAACAGAACAGAAGATGTGAAAATCTACATCTTTACATCTTTAAAAAAGAGGCAGCTCCAACAGAACAGAAAATGTCTATTGGAGATGTAAAACAACAAGTCTAATATAAGATGCAAATGAAGATGTAAAACCGAAAAAATTCCCCCAACCAGCAAGAGCCCCCCGCGTCGCCCCTCCTTTGGCGACTCGGGGGACCCCTCGTCGCGCCCACATCCCGCCCCCATCCCGTCTCGCCGCCACTCGAGGGGGCGAAGGTGGCGGCGGGGCACATCTGCTGCTCCTCGCGGCCGTCTCGTTGTCAGAGGAGGACGACGGGCCGTGCTGGATCTGGCCGCTCGGAGGCAGGCGGCGGCTTCCCCTCTGGCGCGGAGGGGCGGCTCGGGGCGTCGGCCGTGGCGCGAGGTGGAGCTCGGGCGGGCTGTGCGGGTGGCCTGTATCTGCGTGGCGACGGTGCATGCCCGATCTGGGCCAGCGCGTGCGGGTGATGGCACAGCTCGTTGGCCGGCGCCCGTGCCTGGGCGCGGCACCTTCCGGCTGCTCCCGCATCGCCTCTTTTCTCGCAAGGTGCTCGTGAGTGCTCCTGGCTCTGTGTGGTTGATGTTCGGGCAACTAGATCTGAACCGTGCGGGTCTCCGGCCGGCGAGGGTGGTGGTTGGGGGACCGCGGTTGTTCCGACTAGTGGTGGCGGTGGTGTAGTGTTTTGGCCCTGTGGAAGAGAAGGATGGTGGTCCTTCTGGAGGTGGTGGGGGGTGGTGGCGATACTGCTGCAGCCGGTCTTGATCTCACTGCTTTCTGTTGGCGTGGCAGGCGCTTCGGTTTTGGTCTCCGACGGGTGTGCGGTGGCGCGCGTGGGGCATGTCGGCACACCTGATATATGGCTGCAGCCCGGACCATGGTGGTTCCTGGCCTCGGGCAGTGCTCCTCTGCTCCTTGCCGGCATGGTGCTTAGCAGGGCATGGTGGCCTGCGCTCGGGCGGCCGTTGATGGATCTGGTGCCTAGTGCTGAAGTTTGGTTGTTGGTCGCGTCCGCAGGGTGCGGTTGGCTCCGGCGGCTTGTCATGCTTCTTCGTCTTTTGAAGGGTTCGATGGTGGTGGTGGTCGGCTATCGTCTTATTGTAGGGATGTGCTCAAACTCCGGGTGAGAACCCTGCATCGATTATGTCGATGCCGGCGGCAACGATGTCTATGGACGTCATTTTCCTTGCAGGAGGTGCCGTTGTGGAGCTCTAACACCTACAATACTCTGCTTTGTGGTCTCTGGGTGAAAACCTAAGATTGGGCTTGCCGGATCGGATGGCGGTGTTGTGTCCTCGACAACACTATCTCCTTCGATGCGTCATTTTGGAGACCCAAACGACGACTTCAGTTGTTGCGTCTTGTTGAGGGTGGTTCGCGTGTGGTGGTGGTGGTGGTGTGTCCTGCTTAGGACCGAGGGTGGTGTGTTCTTCTTCAGGTGTTTCTCTTTGGCTGTCCTACGTGTGGTCTCCGGCCTGCTACTATGCATGCTCAAGACCCTGTTCTGTTGAGGCGAGCCTCGGGCTCTTGGTCCCGTCTTGATTCACCTTTGCTCAATGACGCCTCCCCGACTTGCTAATCGTCTTGAACATCCGTGGCGGAGCTCTCAGTCAAGGTTCATGTTAACCGTTGGCACTCATTGATTGTGGATGCTCCTCTATTGTGTCGTGGGGTTTGATACGCACGCCGATGCGGTGCGTTAGGATGTTTGTAGAGTCTTGGTATTGTGATCCCTCGATGCACCCCTCATCTACCTGTTCCTGATTAGGTTGCTAGCTAGGTCTTGCCTTATGTTGGGCGTCATGTTCCTCTCCTTTTCTAGTAACACTTGTTACTTGTCTGGTTTTCGGCTCGGTTTTCCTCATAAACGGGGTCAATTTGTTAAGGTTTTCGATCCGGTTTTTCATATAAACTGGATCACTCTCCTGGCATTATAGCCACTATGAGCAATATATTCAGGTGGAGGGACTCCTCCCCCGGTGATTCTCAAAAAAGATGTAAAACCATACTTCAACTAGTATTTCATTTGAAACATATAAATTCAAACATAGCAAATTCAACTACTACTTCATTTCAAACATAATAATTAAACATAGTTCTAATTACAAACATAAATTAAACAATTACTTCAACTAATTCGAGCTGTTGCTGCTGCTACTACTACTACTAGTAGTAAATGATAAAAACAAAATTTTTGATGCGGAGTGCTACTTGGCATAATTTTGATGTAATTCTTCTTAATTGTGGTATAAATATTCAGATCCAAAAGATTCAAGACAAAAGTTCATATTGACATGAAAATAATAATACTTCAAGCATACTAACAAAGCAATTATGTCTTCTCAAAATAACATGGCTAAAGAAATTTATCCCTACAAAATCATATAGTCTGGCTATGCTCTATCTTCACCATATAAAATATTTAAATCATGCACAACCGCGATGACAAGCCAAGCAATTGTTTCATACTTTTGACATTCTCAAAACTTTTTCAATCTTCACGCAATACATGAGCATGAGCCATGGATATAGCACTATAGGTGGAATATAGTGGTGGTTGTGGAGAAGACAAAAAGGGGAAGATAGTCTCACATCAACTAGGCGTATCAATGGGCTATGGAGATGCCCATCAATAGATATCAATGTGAGTTAGTAGGGATTTCCATGCAACGGATGCACTAGAGCTATAAATATATGAAAGCTCAAAAAGAAACTAAGTGGGTGTGCATCCAACTTGCTTGCTCATGAAGACCTAAGGCAATTTGAGGAAGCACATCATTGGAATATACAAGCCAAGTTCTATAATGAAAGATTCCCACTAGTATATGAAAGTGATAACATGAGAGACTCTCTACTATGAAGATCATGGTGCTACTTTGAAGCACAAGTGTGGTAAAAGGATAGTAAGACTGTCCCTTCTCTCTTTTTCTCTCATTCATTTTTTGGCCTTTTCTCTTTTTTATGGCATCTTTTCTTTCTCTTTTTTCTCCTTTTTATTTTTCGTCCGGAGTCTCATCCCGACTTGTGGGGGAATCATAGTCTCCATCATCCATTCCTCACTGGGACAATGCTCTAATAATGATGATCATCACACTTTTATTTTTCTTACAACTCAACAATTACAACTTGATACTTAGAACAAAATATGACTCTATATGAATGCCTCCGGTGGTGTACCGGGATATGCAGAAATGGTGGAAAGTTGCATGGCAATATATCTCGGAATGGCTATGGAAATGCCATAATAGGTAGGTATGGTGGTTGTTTTGAGGAAGGTATATGGTGGGTGTGAAGGAAATATGCCCTAGAGGCAATAATAAAGTTATTATTTATTTCCTTATATCATGATAAATGTTTATTATTTATGCTAGAATTGTATTTACCGGAAACATAATACATGTGTGAATACATGGACAAACAGAGTGCCACTAGTATGCCTCTACTTGACTAGCTCGTTGATCATAGATGGTTATGTTTCCTAACCATAGACATGAGTTGTCATTTGGTTAACGGGATCACATCATTAGGAGAATGATGTGATTGACTTGACCCATTCCGTTAGCATAGCACTTGATCGTTTAGTTTGTTGCTATTGCTTTCTTCATGACTTATACATGTTCCTATGACTATGAGATTATGCAACTCCCATTTACCGGAGGAATACTTTGTGTGCCACCAAACGTCACAACGTAACTGGGTGATTATAAAGGTGCTCTACAGGTGTCTCCGAAGGTACTTGTTGGGTTGGCGTATTTCGAGATTAGGATTTGCCACTCTGATTGTCGGAGAGGTATCTCTGGGCCCTCTCGGTAATGCACATCACTTAAGCCTTGCAAGCATTGCAACTAATGAGTTAGTTGCGGGATGATGTATTATGGAACGAGTAAAGAGACTTGCCGGTAACGAGATTGAACTAGGTATTGAGATACTGACAATCGAATCTCGGGCAAGTAACATACCGATGACAAAGGGAACAACGTATGTTGTTATGCGGTCTGACCGATAAAGATCTTCGTAGAGTATGTAGGAGCCAATATGGGCATCCAGGTCCCGCTATTGGTTATTGACAAGAGAGGTGTCTCGGTCATGTCTACATAGTTCTCAAACCCGTAGGGTCCGCACGCTTAACGTTCGTTGATGATATAGTACTATGAGTTATGTATGTTGGTGACCAAATGTTGTTCGGAGTTTTGGATGAGATCACAGATATGACGAGGAACTCCGGAATGGTCCCGAAGTAAAGATTGATATGTGGATAGTAGTGTTTGATCTCCGGAAGGGTTCTGGAATTCATCGGAAGGGGTTCCGGATGTTTCCCGAAATGTTTGGGCACGAGAACACTTTATCTGGGCCAAAGGGGAAAGCCCACAAGGATTTTGGAAAGTGCAAAAGGAAGTTTTGCGGAGACCAGAGGCTAGACGCCAGGAACCCTGGCGTCTAGGGGGTAGACGCCGGGAACCCTGGCGTCTAGCCCTGGAGTCCGAGAAGGACTCTTGCCTTTCGGGTGAAACCGACTTTGAGGAGGCTTTTACTCCAAGTTTCGACCCCAGGGCTCAACATATAAATAGAGGGGTAGGGCTAGCACCAAATACACATTAAGAAACACCAAGCCGTGTGCCGGCAACCCCGTCTCCTCTAGTATATCCTCCATCATAGTTTTCGTAGTTCTTAGACGAAGCCCTGCGAAGATTGTTCTTCACCAACACCGTCACCACGCCGTCGTGCTGCCGGAACTCATCTACTACTTCGCCCCTCTTGCTGGATCGAGAAGGCGAGGACGTCACCGAGCCGAACGTGTGCAGAACTCGGAGGTACCGTGCTTTCGGTGCTTGGATCGGTCGGATCGTGAAGACGTACGACTACATCAACCGCGTTGATATAACGCTTCCGCTTACGGTCTACGAGGGTACGTAGACAATACTCTCCCCTCTCGTTGCTATGCATCACCATGATCTTGCGTGTGCGTAGGAATTTTTTTGAAATTACTACGTTCCCCAAATAGGGTGTATGATACCGGCGAAAGGTGCGCGATATTAGAGAGGCTAGCAAAGGTGGAAGGGTGAGAGTGCGTATAATCCATGGACTCAATATTACTCATAAAGAACTCATATACTTATTGCAAAAATCTACAAGTTATCAAAGCAAAGTATTACACGCATGCTCCTAGGGGGATAGATTGGTAGGAAAAGACCATCGCTCGTCCCCGACCGCCACTCATAAGGAAGGCAATCAATAAATAAATCATGCTCCGACTTCATCATATAACGGTTCACCATACGTGCATGCTACGGGAATCACAAACTTTAAAACAAGTATTTCTCAAATTCACAACTACTCAACTAGCACAACTTTAATATCACCATCTTTATATCTCAAAACAATTATCAAGTATCAAACTAATCATAGTATTCAACACACTCATAAGAAAGTTTTATTATTAATCTTTTATACCAAGCATATTAGGATTTTAAGCAAATTACCAGGCTATTAAGACTCTCAAAATAATCTAAGTGAAGCATGAGAGATCAATAGTTTCTATAAAACAAATCCACCACCGTGCTCTAAAAGATATAAGTGAAGTACTAGAGCAAAATTATATAACTCAAAAGATATAAGCGAAGCACATAGAGTATTCTAACAAATTCCATGTAAGGCTCTGTAAAAAGGTGTGTACAGCAAGGATGGTTGTGGTAAACTAACAAGCAAAGACTCAAATCATACAAGACGCTCCAAGTAAAACACATATCATGTGGTAAATAAAAATATAGCTCCAAGTAAAGTTACCGATAGAAGTATACGAAAGAGGGGATACCTTCCGGGGCATCCCCAAGCTTTGGCTTTTAGGTGTCCTTAGATTATCTTGGGTGTGCCATGGGCATCCCCAAGCTTAAGCTCTTGCCACTCCTTGTTCCATAATCCATCAAATCTTTACCCAAAACTTGAAAACTTCACAACACAAAACTTAAAGTAGAAAATCTCGTGAGCTCCGTTAGCGAAAGAAAAAAAAGATCACTTCAAGGTACTGTAATGAAATCATTCTTTATTTATATTGGTGTTATACCTACTGTACTCCAACTTTTCTATGGTTTATAAACTATTTTACTAGCCATAGATTCATCAAAATAAGCAAATAACACACAAAAACAGAATCTGTCAAAAACAGAACAGTGTGTAGTAATATGTAGCTAGCGCAAGATCTGGAACCCAAAAAATTCTAAAATAAATTGTTGGATGTGAGGAATTTATCTATTAATCATCTGAAAAAATAATTAACTAAATATCACTTTCCAAATAAAAATGACAGCAGTTCTTGTGAGCACTAAAGTTTCTGTTTTTTACAGCAACTCCAACAAGACTTTCCCAAGTCTTCCCAACGGTTCTACTTGGCACAAACACTAATTAAACACAAAAAGCACAACCAAAACAGAGGCTAGATAAATTATTTATTACTAAACAGGAGCAAAAGGCAAGGAATAAAAATAAAATTGGGTTGCCTCCCAACAAGCGCTATCGTTTAACGCCCCTAGCTAGGCATAACAAGCAAGAATAGATCTAGGTATTGCCATATTTGGTAGGCAATCCATAAGTGGCTCTCATAATAGATTCATAAGGTAATTTAATTTTCTTTCTAGGAAAGTGTTCCATGCCTTTCCTTAATGGAAATTGGAATCTAATATTTCCTTCCTTCATATCAATAATTGCACCAATCGTTCTAAGGAAAGGTCTACCAAGAATAATAGGACATGAAGGATTGCAATATATGTCAAGAACAATAAAATCTACGGGCACATAATTCCTATTTGCGACAATAAGAACATCATTAATTCTTCCCATAGGTTTCTTAATAGTGGAATCCGCAAGGTGCAAGTTTAGAGAGCAATCATCAAAATCACGGAAACCTAACAAATCACACAAAGTCTTTGGAATCGTGGAAACACTAGCACCCAAATCACATAAAGCATAACATTCATGATCTTTAATTTTAATTTTAATAGTTGGTTCCACTCATCATAAAGTTTTCTAGGGATAGAAACTTCCAATTCAAGTTTTTCTTCATAAGATTGCATCAAGGCATCAACGATATGTTTAGTAAACGCTTTAATTTGACTATAAGCACGAGGAGAATTTAGCACGGATTGCAATAAGGAAATACAATCAATCAAAGAGCAATTTTCATAGTTAAATTCCTTGAAATCCATAATAGTGGGTTTAGCAACATCTAGGGTTTTAATTTCTTCAATCCCACTATTATCAAATTTAGCATCAAGATCAACAAATTTCGAATTCTTGGAACGCCTTCAAGATTCATATTGCAAAACGAAGATTTAATAGGGGACACATCAATAACTTTTAGAACTTCATCTTTATTTTCATAGAAACTAGAAGAACACGCTCTTATAAAGGCATCTTTCTTAGCACGCATCCTGGCGGTTCTTTCTTTGCACTCATCAATGGAAATTCTCATGGCTTTGAGAGACTCATTGATATCATGCTTAGGTGGAATATATCTAAGTTTCAAAGAATCAACATCAAGAGCAATTGTATCAACGTTCCTAGCCAAATCATCAATCTTAAGCAATTTTTCTTCAATCATAGCATTAAAATTCTTTTGGGAAGTAATAAATTCTTTAATATTAGATTCAAAATCAGAGGGCATCTTATTATAATTTCCATAAGAATTGTTGTAGGAATTACCATAATTATTAGAGGGATTACTAGGATAAGGCCTAGGATTGAAATTTCCTCTATACGCGTTGTTACCAAAATTGTTCCTACCAACAAAATTCACATCCATAGATTCATTATTATTATCAATCAAAGTAGACAAGGGCATATCATTAGGATCAGAAGAAACACTCTTACTAGCAAATAATTTCATAAGTTCATCCATCTTTGCACTCAAAACATTAATTTCTTCTATCGCATGCACCTTTTTTATTAGTAGATCTTTCAGTATGCCATTGAGAATAATTAACCATAATATTATCTAGGAGTTTAGTAGCTTCTCCTAAAGTGATTTCCATGAAAGTGCCTCCCGCGGCCGAATCTAAAAGATTTCTAGAAGAAAAATTCAATCCGGCACAATTTTTTTGTATAATCATCCACAAATTTAAACCATGAGTAGGGCAATTACGTATCATTAGTTTCATTCTCTCCCAAGCTTGTGCAACATGTTCATGATCAAGTTGCTTAAAATTCATAATATCGTTTCTAAGAGAGATGATCTTAGCGGGAGGAAAATACTTAGAGATAAAAGCATCTTTGCACTTGTTCCATGAATCAATACTATTTTTAGGCAAAGACGAAAACCAAGCTTAACACGATCTCTAAGCGAAAAAGGAAATAGCTTCAATTTAACAATATCATTATCCACATCTTTCTTCGTTTGCATGTCACACAAATCAACGAAGCTATTAAGATGGGTAGTGGCATCTTCACTAGGAAGGCCGGAGAACGGATCTTTCATGACAAGATTCAGCAAAGCAGTATTAATTTCACAAGATTCAGCATCGGTAAGAGGAGCAATCGGAGTGCTCATAAAATCATTGTTGTTGGTATTGGTGAAGTCACACAATTTAGTATTATCTTGAGCCATCGCGACAAGCAAGCAAACTAACACACAAGCAAACAAGAAGCAAGCAAACAAAAAGAGGCAAATAGAGAAAGAGAGGAAGGATAGAGAGAGAGGGCGAGTAAAACGACAAGGGTGAAGTGGGGGAGAGGAAAACGAGAGGCAAATGGCAAATAATGTAATGCGGGAGATAAGGGTATGTGATGGGTACTTGGTATGTTTACTTTTGCGTAGACCTCCCCGGCAACGGCGCCAGAAATCCTTCTTGCTACCTCTTGAGCACTGCGTTGGTTTTCCCCGAGGAGGAAGGGATGATGCAGCAAAGTAGCGTAAGTATTTCCCTCAGTTTTTGAGAACCAAGGTATCAATCCAGTAGGAGGCTACGCGCGAGTCCCTCGCACCTGCACGAAACAAATAAATCCTCGCAACCAACGCAAATAGGGGTTGTCAATCCCTATAGGGCCACTTACAAGAGTGAGATCTGATATATATAATAAGATAATATTTTTGGTATTTTTATGATAAAAGATGCAAAGTAAAATAAAGGCAAAGTAAATAGCAAAGGAAATAACTAAGTAGTAGGAGGTCAATATGATAAAGATAGACCCGGGGGCCATAGGTTTCACTAGTGGCTTCTCTCAAGAGCATAAGTATTCTACGGTGGGTGAACAAATTACTGTTGAGCAATTGATAGAATTGAGCATAGTTATGAGAATATCTAGGTATGATCATGTATATAGGCATCACATCCGAGACAAGTAGACCGACTCCTGCCTGCATCTACTACTATTACTCCACTCATCGACCGCTATCCAGCATGCATCTATAGTATTAAGTTAAAAACAGAGTAACACCTTAAGCAAGATGACATGATGTAGAGGGATAGACTCATGCAATATGAAGAAAACCCCATCTTGTTGTCCTCGATGGAAACAATACAATACATGCCTTGCTTCCCTTACTGTCACAGGGAAAGGACACCGCAAGATTGAACCCAAAGCTAAGCACTTCTCCCATTGCAAGAAAGATCAATCTAGTAGGCCAAACCAAACTGATAATTCGAAGAGACTTGCAAAGATAACCAATCATACATAAAAGAATTCAGAGAATATTCAAATATTATTTACAGATAGACTTGATCATAAACCCTAATTCATCGGTCTCAACAAACACACCTCAAAAAGAAGATTACATCGAATAGATCTCCACAAGAGAGGGGGAGAACATTGTATTGAGATGCAAAAAGAGAGAAGAAGCCATCTAGCTACTAACTATGGACCCGTAGGTCTGATGTAAACTACTCACACTTCATCGAAGAGGCTATGGTGTTGATGTAGAAGCCCACCGTGATCGATGCCCCCTCCGGCGGAGCTCCGGAATAGGCCCCAAGATGGGATCTCGTGGATACAGAAAGTTATGACGGTGGAATTAGGGTTTTGGCTCCTGTTCTAATCGTTTGGGGGTACGTGGATATATATACGAGTGTCGGTGTCAAAACCGGCGGATCTCGGGTAGGGGGTCCCGAACTGTGCGTCTAAGGCAGATGGTAACAGGAGGCAGGGGACACGATGTTTTGCCCAGGTTCGGGCCCTCTTGATGGAGGTAAAACCCTACGTCCTGCTTGATTTATTCTTGATGATATGAGTATTACAAGAGTTGATCTACCACGAGATCGGAGAGGCTAAACCCTAAAAGCTAGCCTATGGTATGATTGTATGTTGTCCTACGGACTAAAACCCTCCGGTTTATATAGACACCGGAAAGGGGCTAGGGTTACAGAAGGTCGGTTACAAAGGAGGAGATATACATATCCGTATTGCCTAGCTTGCCTTCCACGCCAAGTAGAGTCCCATCCGGACACGAGACGAAGTCTTCAATCTTGTATCTTCATAGTCTAACAGTCCGGCCCAAGGATATAATCCGGCTGTCCGGAGACCCCCTAATCCCGGACTCCCTCAGTAGCCCCTGAACCAGGCTTCAATGACAACGAGTCTGGCGCGCAGTGTTGTCTTCGGCATTGCAAGGCGGGTTCCTCCTCCGGATATACCATAGAAGATTTCAAATAAAGGATTGTGTCCTACCCTGCAAAATAAGTTCCACATACCACTGTAGAGAGAATAATATTTCCACAAATCTAACCCGCTGACACGTTTAGGCAACATGACATCATGCCACGGCTCGGCGATTATTCGAATCATTTTTACTTAGCTAGCCCCGCACATAGCGCGAGGCAGTTTCTTGACACGTCTTGTCAAAGCAGAGATCGTGTTCCCCTTATTACGGGATTCTCATCAATATGGTCATGGATAACCCAACTGTGCCTAGGACTCCTAGATTTTAGGCAAGTCCCAAACGACCATGGGGAGGACGCTTGATATTCACCCTCTTTATAAAGGGGACAAGGCTTTTACTTTTTCCTCCCGTGCTCAATCGAATCCTTCCCCCGCCTCGAGTTCTAACACCCAAAGCCTAGGACAGGTGCTTAGGATCTTCAATCATGTCCGGATCCAGCCTCCAGGGCCGGTGGATGCCCTCCTCCGTCACGAAAGAGGACATCAAGAAGTTGAGGGAGGCAAAATATCTGACCGTCGAAGTCTCACATCGGCTGCCCGCCCGAGGGCATATCGTCCCTACTCCTGAACCCAACGAAGATGTCATGTTCATCTCCCACTTCCTCCGAGGACTAGGCCTCGCTCTGGATCCCTTCGTAAGGGGTTTGATGTTCTATTATGGGCTTGATTTCCACGATCTAGCCCCGAATTCCTTTCTCCACATCTCGGCATTTATTATCGTATGTGAGGCCTTCCTCCGCATTACCCCTCACTTCGGCCTGTGGCTCAAGACCTTTGATGTGAAGCCGAAGACGGTCGAGGGACAGTACGCAGCATGCGGAGGCGCATTAATAGGCAAGATTGCAGGAGCTCCGTGGCCAAAAGGTTCCTTTCCAGAGGTGTCCGGATTATGGCAACGGGAGTGGTTCTACATCACCGCTCCCAGAAGTGCCAAGTGATGTAGCGTCCCCTGCCTTTCGCTCGGTCCCTCCACCACAACTGATGTCATGGATCAGCAGGGGGCTGAGCTGGGGTCCAGCCAAGGATGTGCCCATATTACAGAGCCGCATCCGGGATCTCTTCGATGGAGATTTTAGTTTGGTTATGGTAATGCAAGTCATGCTGGTTTGTCGAGTCCATCCTTGCAAACGCCGGCCCCTCCGCATGTGGGAGTTCAACCCAGAAGGACCGCGCACTATTCAGAATTTCCTCGGCCTGACACACGAGGAGATGTATAAATCAACCTTCGGACCCCAAATAGAGTGTCTGGATACTACCGAGGACGTGGGCCTGAGCAGCAACCGCAATGCCGACCAAGTAAGTAATCCTCTAGCCGAACACACCGTCTTTCATTTATCATGACGTCATTATGAGAAATCTCTCTTTGACTAGGACTGGCTAACAAAGGTGAAGATGATTCGATGTTCGGCCCCCCTTCCTGAGGGTTTGGACAATCCGGTGTTGGAAAAGATGCTTGCGCTAGAACCTTGCCCGGAGCCCTCAAAGGAAGATAAAGGGGGAATAATGAGGGCGAAAGCGGGCCCCCATCGCTACCAATTCCAACCGAGGGAATGAGCGCCTCCGTGATGGAGGATAACCAAGGGGAAGAATCTGACCTTCTCTCGCTTCGGGGAAGGAAGAGGACTACCTCTGAAGATTCGGAAACCAAGGCTTCGAAACGGGAGAAGAAGCCTCCACCAGAGGGTCCTGCCTTGGGGGGGTGCTCTTGCCGCACAAAGTCCGTGCAGGGATCAGCCCTCTAACGAGCCATAAGTGATAAAAAAATACTTAATAGTAAATATATTCTACCTTACTTCTGAGGAAAATAACCGAAGGGTTTGTCTTGTAGTTTGGATCTTAGCCCTTCTCAACAGAGCTCGTCTTCAGGGGACCTTCTTCCGGAGATGATGGAGAGCGAAACGCCTCCCCAGGACTCCCCCGCTCAAGAAGCAGGTGACCTTGAAGTGTCGTCACGGAGGGCCTCTCTGAATCCGGTGAGGCCAGAAGATAATCCTATAGTCGCCCGAAGTTCCCGGCATCCGGCTCATGAAGAGGGCGAACAAGAGGGTCCGGCGCCGTCTGGCATGCGGTCGGACGCACTGAGGGATCTGTTGAAGCGAGCGACCATCTCGTAAGAACACCGTACGTTAATGAATACGGTGATGGAAAGGATTTCTTCCACCGAAAGCGGGTTGCATGACGCCTTTATGTGTCTACTAACGGGCTTTGAGGTATGTAAAATGATATACCTTTGTAATAGTACCGCACATTTTTAGGTGTGCCCTGTGTAGATAGTAGCCCCTAAGACTCTGGTTGTCACCGAGAATGGTGGCAAGCAGAGGATCGTAGTCCCAGGTAATACCCATAACACTTTAATGTGCAGGTAGTGGAAGCTCCGATGGCTAGCCGGACTCATGAGTTTGCCGAACTAAAGCGGCAACTGGATGCAGCGGATGCCGACATCGAGCTTGTTAATAAGAGGCTTGACGAGGCACATGGTAAGTGATATTTTCTGGTGAATGTCACATAGTAAGAGCAGCATTATGCCAGTATCTTTAATATTTTATGACTGCAGATGGAGCTGCCACCGTGGAAACCCTTCGAGCGGAACTTGCCCGAGCCAAAGAACAAGCAAGAAGTAGTAATGCGGCTGCTTTGAAGGCGGCCAAAGAGTTAAGAGCCGAGAAGTCCGCGCATTGCGAGAGCAAAGAGAAGATGGCCAAGATGCCCGTAAAGTTAAAAGACACTGCTGACCGTTGCCAGTTCCTCGAAGAAGAAAACCGAGCAAAGGCAACGTACCTTGAAAAGGCCACGATGGCGACCAAAGACACCCGCTCTGCCATGAGAGCGAAGAAGGAGGAGCTGCGTGAAGCCGGTGATATTGTGGCTGGGAAGCCCTTTTTGCTGCGGCGGAAGTTTGGAGATCCGCGGTATGCCCCTCTGGATTGGTGGTGGAGTTCGGCTGACGCATATCTGGATTTGACAGCGAGTGCTGTCGATGCAGCCGAATACTTCCGAGATCAAACAGATCGTGAAGTGGACAAGCTATTCTAGTCGTAGTTTAACGTTCCAGAGCGTCTACTTCCACTAACTGATCAGCTTGCCGAATGGGCCGAACTCAATAGATTGTCCGGCCTCACCATGAGGTCCGTCGTAGATCATCTGTGGCCGGAAAAGCCGAAGCCGAACAGCTATTTCAGCTTAGTGTAGCAGTTCCTTGGTGCGGTGCCGCACATCAATGCGATGAAGAGGTCGGCGTGCATAGAAGTCTCGCGAATGGCCCTTGCCCATGTCAAAGCATACTGGGCGGAGATGGATGCTACCACTGTCGCGGCGCAGGGTTTGGCCATAGGCCGAGTGGCTGCCGAGCACTATTTTGAAGAAGTTCTTGAGGGTGCTCGTTTGATAGAGGCCCAGTGTTCGAAGAATATTATGTTTGAGTGACATGTATTCCCATTGTAAAAACAATGTTTTAGTAAATTTATCAAGGCTGTATTTATACTTGTGCCCAAAAAGTATTGTGATGCCTCCTGTGCGGCCGTTTATGTATATATATATAACCTGAAAGATTTCAGTCGTCGGCTTCAGCCCCCACACATATAATGCGGGGGTGTTCGCAGAAGACACGTATTCACACTTAATCCAACGTCTTGGTCCTAATAAGGAGGTGATGGCGCAGCGAACTAGGCAACCAGACTATAATGCTTTAACACTTTCACTTAGCCATAGGAGTTTGACAGTGGGGCTACTATATAGCCCCTGGTGGCTCCGCACTCACCCGAGTTCGGGGTGCGTACATGCCTGGCCGAGAAACGGCCCTTCGTTAAGGCGGAGGAATTCTAAGATTCCGATAGGTCATCGAGTGGTTGACCAGTCTCGCGCTATATCATGACAGTCAGTTTTTGGCTTTCTCTACTGGGGTGCTCGTCCGAATGAACCAGGGCACAATCACAGTAGTTCTCCTGGTGCCGCCTTAGCCGATAGAGCGGAACGTAAGGCAGCAAAACCAGGAGCCGGGCAAACCCAACATTTGACCAAAGACATGATTCGGAGCTGATGCATATAAGGCCAAACTCGCGATGCCGAACACTCCCTAAGGTATTCAGTCTTTATGGTGTGAACCGGGCCTAAACAGTGCCCTTTGTAAGAAGCCCCTAGTGTCCAGGTACGTGCATTGTTCTGGCGTGGCCACATGCGAAGACGTCAGCATCCTTCTCAATTGTACTGAGAATCTGAGGGATGTGTATCAACTAGAGACAGTAAAAAAGGTTGTTGCAGGGTCTTAATCTAAAAAGAATCCGTTGAACGGGTCCCTACTGCACGTCTGTGCCTGTGTCTCCGTTGTGCCGTATTTTGGACGGGTGTAGCACGATGGTCATCTGTAAACGAGAGGAACTTAGGTGAAAAGTTGTCATGCAAAAAAGTAGGTTTAAAGAAACCATGTACAGTTCAGGATGAGTAAAAATTGCCACTTGTCTGCGCACGTTGAGCCCCTTGTATTTGTAGTAGGGGTGTGGTCATCAAACCTGTATGAATTACGTATAGCTGTGCCGGACTCGTCTAACCGTGTCCGTGGTCTTGACGACCCATCGAATGCTATAGTTGGTGAGGCCGTTTTAGTGTGCGGCTGTCAAGGCAGCCGCACTCTCTTCGGCGCGCAGGGATCGCTCAATATTTCCATTTACTGTAATGATGCCACGTGGACGGGGCATCTTAAGCATGAGGAAAACGTAATGCGGTATTGCGTTAAAGCGAGCGAAAGCCTCACGTCCAAGTAGTGCTTGATGGCCACTTTGGAACGGAGCAATGTGGAAGGTTAAATTTTCGCTACGGAAGTTGTCGGGGAAGCCGAATACAACTTCTAGTAGCAGGGAGCCCGTGCAATGAGCCCCTGGGCCTGGCGCTACTACTCTAAAGGTAGTATTGCTGTGGCAAATTTTCGTTGGGTCTATCCCCATTTTGCGGATTGTGTCCTGATATATCAGGTTTAAGCTGCTGCCGCCGTCCATCAGGACTCGTGTGAAGTGGTATCCGTTGATTATTGGATCTAATACCAAGGCAGCCCATCCCGCGCTCCAGATACTTGCTGAGTAATCCTGATGGTCGAAGGTGATTGGTTGAGACGGCCAGTGGCAGAACTCCGCGGTGATAGGCCCTTGGGCATGTTTATCTGGGAGTGCCGCCTTCTTCCCTTTATCACGTGTAACATGTTCACTGTTTTGACTTCTGGTGGAAATTTCTTCTGTTCCCCAGTGTTTTGCATGCTCATCCTCGTCTTCGCTTGGTGTATCCTGCCCCTTATGTTCGGCGTTGAGCTTGCCGGACTACTTGAAGACCCAACATTCTCTATGGGTATGATTTGCAGGTTTATCAGGGGTGCTATGGATCTGACATATTTGGTCCAGAATTTTGTTTAAGGTGGACAGTTCATCTCTGGCGCCTTTAGAGGGCGGCTTTTGCTGACATGGCCGAGAGCTTCTGAATCCGGCGTTTACCGCCGTGCTCTTCGGGCTGTCTTCTTTATTCCGGCGCTTATTATTTTTGCTGCGTCGTGATTTCCCGTTTCCATCTCTAACTTCGGATGTACTTGGGTCGCTGGTGCTGCATCGGGCTAGCCAGCTGTCCTCGCCTGCGCAAAAGCGGGCCATGAGGCTTGTTAATGCCGCCATTTTTCTCGGCTTTTCTTGGCCGAGGTGTCTGGCAAGCCATTCGTCTCGGAGGTTGTGCTTAAAGGCTGCCAAGGCTTCGGCGTCCGGACAGTTGACTATTTGGTTCTTTTTAGTAAGAAACCCGTTCCAAAGCTTTCGGGCTGACTCTCCGAGCTATTGAGTTATATGACTCAAATCGTCCGCATCCGGAGGTCGGAAATAAGTCCCTTGAAAATTCGCCTGAAAAGCGTCTTCGAGCTCTTCCCAGCTTCCAATGGAGCTTTCGGGGAGGCTTTTAAGCCAGTGCCGAGCTAGCCCTTTGAGCTTGAGGGGTAAGTACTTGATGGCATGGAGATCATCTCCTCGAGCCATATGGATATGGACGATATAGTCCTCAATCCAGACCCCCAGGGTCTGTTGTTCCGTCGTATGCCTCTATGTTTACGGGTTTGAATCCCTCTGGAAATTCATGATCCAGCACCTCGTCGGTGAATCATAGAGGGTGTGCGGCACCCCTGTATTTGGGAGTACCGTCGTGTTCGGATGTTTGTTGTGTTGTATCGTATGCTGGAGCGCGCTTGCGTGGTCCATACATGGATCTGGTTGCGCCGTCCTTTTGATGCATGCCTCGCGTGGATTGCGTATTGGCTTATGTGCGGCGTTGTTTGCCTCTCTATGTTGGCCGTGAGGTCGTCTATCCGGCCAGGTGGCCGTTTTAATTTTTGATTGCGGGGTATCTGTGGCCTCCTCATCGAATTCAGGCAGCAACTTCCGCTTCGGGTAGCTCTTGGTGTGGCGATTACCGCCGTACTTCGCCGCTGTGTTGAGTACTTTACTCCATCTGATTCTGAGTGTGTCTTGCGTAGCCTTGAGCCTTTGCTTCTGCTTTTTTAGACTCCTCGCGGTGGCAACAAGCCTTTGATGGGCATTCCGGGTGTCTGTCCAGTGCGATGTTGTCTGGACTATTATCTTTGACTGAGTCGGGTTGTTCAGTTTGATTCTCTATGTTACCCTGGTCGGGCAATGGTTCACCCTGCTCTATCGCTAGGTCTATATGATCGTTGTTTCTGCCGAGGTGGGATTTGGAGTGGCGCTTACGCAGCCGCTTTGACTGCTTCTCGAGGGGACAACCCTTTGTTGCGTCCTTCCATTCCTCGTCGTCATTTTCTTTTGGTGTGTCCACCATGTATACATCATGTGATGAAGTGGGCGTCTAGTGCCCTGTTGGCAGTGGTTCCCGTTCGTCTCCTGCATCGTCGTCCATACCGTCGATGTCTTCGGAGTCGAAGTCGAGCATGTCGGTTAAGTCATCGACAGTGGCTACTAAGTGGGTGGTGGGTGGGTGGCGAATTTCTTCGTCAACCGCATCCCAATCCTGCCGGACATAGTTCGGCCAGGACTCTCCTGACAAGGAGAGAGACTTTAATGAATTCAGTATGTCACCGTAGGGCGACCGCTGAAAAATATCCGCGGAGGTAAACTCCATGATCGGCGCCCAATCGGATTCGATAGGAACGGACGCAGGCGGTTCGGAGTCCGTGGCCGGAGAAGGATCCGACAGTTTGACAACACGGCTCTCGTGAAGGGTAAGGTTGATATTCGGCTCGATCGCCGCTGAGGATACGACCTTCGTGACAGGGTTTATCCACTCGTCCGTGGATGGCGCAACTGGCTCTGAATTGAGGGTCGGAGCGGCTGCCGGTGCGATCTCCTGAATACGGTCCGATGGTAGAGCTAAATCGTACTCATCATGACCACGTGCCGCACAAGGCAGGGGCTCGAATCCGTCGAAGATCAAGTCTCCGTGGATATCGGCCGTGTAATTTAATCTTCCAAACCTGACCTGATGGATAGGGGTGTGACTTTTGATCTTCTCCAGATGGCCAAGCGAGTTGGCCCACAGTGCGAAGCCGCCGAACACAAAGATCTGTCCGGGGAGAAAAGTCTCACCCTGGACTGCATCGCTATCAATGATCGTAGGAGCCATCAAGCCTAACGGCGATGACACAGAGGAACTCTCAATGAAAGCACCAATGTCGGTGTCAAAACCGGCGGATCTCGGGTAGGGGGTCCCGAACTGTGCGTCTAAGGCTGATGTTAATAGGAGGCAGGGGACACGATGTTTTGCCCAGGTTCGGGCCCTCTTGATGGAGGTAAAACCCTACGTCCTGCTTGATTTATTCTTGATGATATGAGTATTACAAGAGTTGATCTACCACGAGATCGGGGAGGCTAAACCCTAAAAGCTAGCCTATGGTATGATTGTATGTTGTCCTACGGACTAAAACCCTCCGGTTTATATAGACACCGGAAAGGGCTAGGGTTACAGAAGGTCGGTTACAAAGGAGGATATATACATATCCGTATTGCCTAGCTTGCCTTCCACGCCAATTAGAGTCCCATCTGGACATGAGACGAAGTCTTCAATCTTGTATCTTCATAGTCCAACAGTCCGGCCCAAGGATATAGTCCGGCTATCCGGAGACCCCCTAATCCTGGACTCCCTCAAGGAGTAAGGAGTACGTCGGTGGAGCAACAGGGGGCCGACGAGGGTGGAGGGCGCGCCTAGGGTAGGCAGGCGCGCCCCCTACCTCGTGGCCTCCTCTTTATTTTCTTTACGTAGGGTCCAAGTCTCCCGGGTCTTGTTCGTTGAGAAAATCACGTTCCCGAAGGTTTCATTCCATTTGGACTCCGTTTAATATTCCTTTTCTTCGAAACCCTAAAATAGGCAAAAAACAACAATTCTGGGTTGGGCCTCTGGTTAATAGGTTAGTCCCAAAAATAATATAAAAGTGGATAATAAAGCCCAATAATGTCCAAAACAGTAGATAATATAGCATGGAGCGATCAAAAATGATATATACGTTGGAGACGTATCAACGGCGGGGCCGGTCTAAACTTGATCTCGCCCGTTGTGATCAAAAGGCTGCAGATTCCTGATGGGGACATCGAAGAGACGGGCACATTTCAAGGGGTTAACCCGGGGAGGAGCCAGCCGAAGGGTAAGGTCACACTTCCCGTGACGTTTGGAGGCGATTTAAACTACAGGATGGAGAGGATTGTTTTTGATGTAGCCGAGATCACCTTGCCCTACAACGGGATTCTCGGCCGCCCGTCACTGGCCAAGTTTATGGCGGCGTCGCATTACGCCTACAACACGCTGAAGATGCCGGGGCCGATGACCATCACCACCGTCCCCTCCGACAAGAAGGACGCACTGATCTGCGCCGACCAACTCTACCGGAAAGCAGTTGCAGCGACTGCCGCCAAGGCACTCGCTCTTGCCGCTGGAGCCCCTGCAGGGAAGAAGACCGGCAAGACCTCTCACACCCACTCCGGTAAGCGCACCTCTTCAGAGTGTTGTGCTCCCGTCAAGGACGTGCCAGAGAGCTCCACCGGCAAGAGCAAGAAATCTAGAGCTGCGCCACCAGAGACCAAGAGGGTGTCCGTCGAGAAGGATGGCACGGGAGGGGCTTTCACCATAAGCTCCACCCTGGATAGCACATAGGAAAGCACACTCGTCACCTTCCAGCAGGCGGATGTCGACGTGTTTGCGTGGCAAGCATCCGACATCCCCGGCGTTCCCAGGGAGGTGATTGAGCACCATCTTGCTATCTGTCCTCATGCGCGACCCGTCAAGCAGAAGGTCAGGAAGCAAGCTTTGGAATGATAGGAGTTCTTCACGGAAGAGATCAGGAAGTTGGAAGTGGTAGGTTTGGTGAGAGGAGTACTCCATCCGACGTGGTTGGCCAATCCGGTAGTAGTGCGCAAGGCGAATGGGAAGTGGAGGCTGTGTATTGACTACACAGATATCAATAAGGCTTGTCCCAAGGACCCTTTCCCATTGCTGCACATTGACCAAATTGTTGACTCCATGGCCGGGTGTGACCTGCTATCATTCCTTGACGCCTACTCGGGGTACCACCAAATCTTCATTGCGAAAGAAGACGAAGAGAAGACAACGTTCATCACCCCATGTGGCATGTATTGCTTTTTACGGATGCCTTTCGGGTTGAAGAGTGCTGGCTCGACGTTTGCAAGGGCGGTCCAGATTGGTTTTGAGCCCCAGCTACATAGAAATGTGGAAGCTTATATGGATGACATAGTGGTCAAAACCAAAGACAGGGCAACACTTGTACAAGATCTGGAAGAGACGTTTGCAAATCTGTGCAAGAGCAACCTCAAGTTGAACCCTGAGCAGTGTGTCTTCGGCGTTCCGTCCGGCAAACTTCTCGGGTTCTTTGTGTCACATCGTGGGATTGAGGCAAATCTAGACAAGATCAATGCTATTGAGCATATTAGGGCACCCAAGCGGATCAACGATGTGCGTTGGCTCACTGGGTGCATTGCCGCCATGAGCAGATTCATTTCTAGGTCTGCTGAGCGTGCCCTTCCCTTTTTAAAAATCTTGAAAAAGGCGGGCCCAATGGAGTGGACCACAGAGGCCGAAGCAGTGCTGCAGGATTTGAAGAAATACCTCTCTTCTACACTGATACTGGTTGCGCCCAAACCCCAAGAACCGTTGCTGCTGTACCTGGCAGCAACGAACCAAGTGATCAGTGTCGTCTAGTGGCGCAGAGGGAGGTCAACAAAGAGGCAAGGCCCCCAGCAGGGTCCAACGCTGGCGGAGCAGGGCCTACGCAACCAAACGAAGTACCGTCGAAGAAGAAAATGATGCAGCACTCGGTTTACTTTGTCAGCTCCCTCTTGCAGGGGGCTAGGTCAAGGTACTCTGGCGTGCAGAAATTGCTCTTTGGCCTCATTATGGCCTCGAGGAAGCTGCGTCATTACTTCCAAGCACACGAGATCAGCATCGTCACCCGCCTCCTGTTGCAACGGATATTGCATAACCCAGATGCAACCGGGAGGATTGTGGAGTGAGCTGTGGAGCCGTCAAGCTTTGGTTTGAAGTTTGAAAGTACTTCGACAATCCAGAGCAGAGTCTTGGCAGAGTTCATTGCTGAGTGGACCTCGACGCCAGACGAAGAGATCCAGGAGACCACCCTCCCCGGCAAGGAGGCAAGTCGTAACTGGATTATGTACTTTAATGGGGCTTTCTCGCTGCATGGCACCAGTGCTGGTGTGCTGCTCGTCGCACCCACCGGGGAGCACCTCAAGTATGTAATCCAGATGCACTTTCCCAGGGAGATGTCCACAAACAACACCGTTGAATACGAGGGGTCGCTTGCCGGTCTCAGGATCGTAGCAGACCTCGGGATCAAGAAGCTCATCGTCAGGGGCGATTCATAGCTTGTTGTCAGACAAGTCAACAAACACTATCAAAGCCCGTTGATAAGGCCTGTGTGGATGAGGTGAGGAAGCTGGAGGAGCGCTTTGACGGTATACATGCGAAGCATGTTCCTCGAATGGAGAACGACATTGTCGGCTACCTGTCGAAGCGCGCTGCCTTCAAACTACCTGTGGAACTAGGTACTTTTGTGCTTCGGCTGACTCAACCATCCATTGAACCATCAACAGAGCAAAACAAGCGAAGGAAATCAGGCCCCGCCAAGTACTTTCCTGCCGAGCTCCCAGGAGCTACCGGCAAGGATGTTGCCGTGGGCACTGAGCCAGCCATGGGGTAACCGACTCTGGCGGGGCGTCAAGTCCTGGCTGTAGAGAGAGCTGCTCCCATGGCTGAGGAAGTGCCTTTAGTCCTTGTCGTCGAGCCTCAGGCTCCGGCATGGGCACAACATACCGTCTGATTCCTCCAAACAGGGGAACTCCCTGAGGAGCAGGAAGAGGCAGAGAAAGTAGCCCGTCGGTCTGCTATGTATCAGTTCGACGACGATGTCTGATGACCCACAAGTATAGGGGATCTATTGTAGCCTTTTTGATAAGTAAGAGTGTCGAACCCAACGAGGAGCATAAGGAAATGATAAGCAATTTTCAGTAAGGTATTCTCTGCAAGCACTGAAATTATCAGTAACAGATAGTTTTGTGATAAGGTAATTTGTAACGAGTAGCAAGTAATAAAAGTATATAAGGTGCAGCAAGATGGCCTAATCCTTTTTGTAGCAAAGGACAAGCCTGGAAAAACTCTTATATGAAGTAAAGCGCTCCCGAGGACACATGGGAATTATCGTCAAGCTAGTTTTCATCACGATCATATGATTCACGTTCGGTACTTTGATAATTTGATATGTGGGTGGACCGGTGCTTGGGTACTGTCCTTACTTGGACAAGCATCCCACTTATGATTAACCCCCATTGCAAGCATCCGCAACTACAACAGAAGTATTAAGGTAAACCTAACCATAGCATGAAACATATGGATCCAAATCAGCCCCTTACGAAGCAACACATAAACTAGGGTTTAAGCTTCTGTCACTCTAGCAACCCATCATCTACTTATTACTTCCCAATGCCTCCCTCTAGGCCCAAACAATGGTGAAGTGTCATGTAGTCAACGTTCACATGACACCACTACAGGGATGACAACATACATCTCATCAAAATATCAAACGAATACCAAATTCACATGACTACTAATAGCAAGACTTCTCCCATGTCCACAGGAACAAACATAACTACTCACAAAGCATATTCATGTTCATAATCAGAGGGGTATTAATATGCATAATGGATCTAAACATATGATCTTCCACCAAGTAAACCAACTAGCATCAACTACAAGGAGTAATCAACACTACTAGCAACCCACAGGTACCAATATGAGGTTTGGATACAAAGATTGGATACAAGAGATGAACTAGGGTTTGACATGAGATGGTGCTGGTGAAGATGTTGATGGAGACTGACCCCCTCCCGATGAGAGGATCATTGGTGATGACGATGGTGATGATTTCCCCCTCCCGGAGGGAAGTGTCCTCGACAGAACAGCTCTGCCAGAGCCCTAGATTGGTTCCGCCAAGGTTCCTCCTTGTGGCGGCGGAGTCTCGTCCCGAAAGCTTGCTTCTTGGTTTTTTCTCGGACGAAAGACTTCATATAGCAGAAGATGGGCACCGGAGGGCCACCAGGGGGTCCACGAGGCAGGGGGGCGCGCCCAGGCGGGTAGGGCTCGCCCCCACCCTCATGGCTGGTGGGTGGCCCCCTCTGGTATTTCTTGCGCTCAGTATTTTTTATATATTCTGGAAATAACTTCCATGAAGTTTCAGGACTTTTGGAGCTGTGCAGAATAGGTCTCTTATATTTGCTCCTTTTCCAGCCCAGAATCCCAGCTGCCAGCATTCTCCCTCTTCATGTAAACCTTGTAAAATAAGAGAGATTGAGCATAAGTATTGTCACATAATGTGTAATAACAGCCCATAATGCAATAAATATTGATATAAAATCATGATGCAAAATGGACGTATCAACTCCCCCAAGCTTAGACCTCGCTTGTCCTCAAGCGAAAGCTGAAATCAAAATATATGTCCACATGTTTGGAGATAGAAGTGTCGATAAAAATAAAATACGGACATCAGGGCATCATGATCATTCTTAGAACAGCAATATATATATATATATATATATATATATATTGTCATATGATCTCTTATGCTAAAGTAACAAATCAATCACAATTTCGAGTATGAATCATAAACTTCATTGGAAACTAACAAACTCTAATCTCAGTCATTGAGGCAATTGCAATTTATCATAACATAGGAAAGAGTCAATATAAGAGCTTTTCAGCAAGTCCACATACTCAACTATCATTTAGTCTTTCACAATTGTTAACACTCACGCAATATTAATGGGTACAGAGTTTTAATCGGACACAGAGAAAGATAGGGGCTTATAGTTTTGTCTCCCAACATTTTACCTCAAGGGTAATGTCAACAATAATAGCTCATGCAGATTCACATCCAATTAGCTATATGCATCTGGATCTTTCCAACACATTGTGCTTGCCAAAGGATAAAATGTAAAAAAAAGGAAAGGTGAAGATCACCATGACTCTTATATAAGTAGAAGATAAAAGTAAAAGATAGGCCCTTCACAGAGGGAAGCAGAGGTTGTCATGCGCTTTTATGGTTGGATGCACAAAATCTTAATGCGAAAGAACATCACTTTATATTGCCACTTGTGATATGGACCTTTATTATGCAGTCCATTGCTTTTTATTCCTTCCATATCACAAGATTGTATAAAGCTTATTTTCTCCGCACTAATAAGTCATACACATTTAGAGAGCAATTTTTATTGCTTGCACCGATAACAACTTACTTGAAGGATCTTACTCAATCCATAGGTAGATATGGTGGACTCTCATGGCAAAACTGGCTTTAGGGATATTTGGAAGCACAAGTAGTATCTCTACTTGGTGCAAGAAATTGGCTAGCAAGAGAGGGAAATGCAAGCTCAACATGTTGGATGATCCATGACAATATAATTTATCTCAGATGAAAGAAAACATAACCCATTATGTTGTCTTCCTTGTCCAACGTCAACTGTTTAGCATATCATACTTTAATGAGTGCTCACAATCATAAAAGATGTCCAAGATAGTATATTTATATGTGAACCTCTCTTTATTTATTACTTCCTATTAATTGCAATGATGACCAAAACTATGTTTGTTAACTCTCAACAACTTTTATTCATCATACTCTTTATATATGAGCTCATTACTCTCCATAAGATCCATATGATCTCTTTATTTCTTTTTATTCTTTCTCTTTTATTTTATTTAATTCCCTCAAGATCATAGCAAACTAATCAAGCCCTTGACTCAACACTAATCTTTATTATATATAGCTCACGGACTTGATTACATAGAGGGATCATAAAGCAAAACTCACAACTAGATCAGACTAAAAATTTATTCTACTGGATCAAGATATTATCAAAAAAGAAAAATGGTAGAGATAAAAGTGATGGTGATACGATACCGGGGCACTCCCCCAAGCTTGGCAGTTGCCAAGGGGAGTGCCCATACCAGATACTTAGTTCTTCTTTGTTGGTGAAGAAGGTGGAGTTGTTGATGATGGATAGTCGCACATCGAGCGTAGGGGGTCCTCCAACTTGTGGATAATGCCCTTGAGTGTGATGATATGCTCCTTCAACAAAATATTTTCACGTGTGAGATACTTGTTTTGTATACGAGCTAACTCCATCATCTTGAAAGCTTCGATCTCAATTGGGGTAAGAAGATTGTGATCAAGTTGAAGGATGTCTTTTGCTGCCGGAACTTGGTCCTCTGTGGCCTTCTTGATCCCTTCATCCTTGTTGATCTCCATAGGTTCTCCCCTCTTCAGTTCTATCTTCATTAGTCATACGGAGACATACCCATAGGATTTTTATATGCAGTTCTATAGGCCCATAATGCATCATCAAGTTTCTTGGACCAATTCTTTCTAGATCTATTAACATTATTTGGCAAAATTAATTTGAGCTCTTTGTTACTCAATTTTACTTGACCACTAGACTGTGGGTGATAAGGAGATGCAATTCTATGATTAACATCATACTTAGCAAGCATTTTATGAAAAGCACCATGAATAAAATGTGAACAACCATCAGTCATTTAATATCTAGGGACTCCAAACCTCGGGAAAATAACTTCTTTAAGCATCTTAATAGAGGTGTTATGATCAGCACTACTAGTTGGAATAGCTTCTACCCACTTAGTAACGTAATCAATAGCAACTAAAATATGTGTATACCCATTAGAGGAAGGAAAAGGTCCCATATAATCAAAGCCCCAAACATCAAATGGTTTAATAACAAGTGAATAATTCATAGGCATTTCTTGACGTCTACTAATATTACCAATTCTTTGATATTCATCACAAGACAAGACAAACTTACGGGCATCCTTTAAGAGAGTAGGACAATAAAAACCGGATTGCAATACCTTATGTGCAGTTCTATCTCCAGCATGGTGTCCTCCATAGGATTCAGAGTGACACTTGCATAGGATCCGTTCCTGTTCATGCTCAGGTACACTACGTCTAATAACACCATCTACCCCTTCTTTATAAAGATGTGGGTCATCCCAAAAGTAATGCCTTAAATCATGGAAGAACTTTTCTTTTGCTGGTATGTGAAACTAGGTGGTATAAATTTAGCAACAATATAATTAGCATAATCAGCATACCATGGAGCAGTTCAAGAAGCATTTATGACATTTAATTGTTCATCGGTAAAGCTATCATCAATAGGTAGTGGGTCATCAAGAACATTCTCTAACCTAGACAAGTTGTCTGCAACGGGGTTCTCAGCTCCCCTTCTATCAATAATATGCAAATCACATTCTTGTAGCAAGAGAACTCATCTAATAAGTCTAGGTTTAGCATCTTTCTTTTCCATAAGATATTTAATAGCAGCATGAACAGTGTGGATAGTTACTTTAGAACCAACAATATAAGGTCTGAACTTATCACAAGCAAAAACAACTGCTAAAAATTCTTTTTCAGTGGTAGCATAATTTCTCTGGGCATTGTCTAGAGTTTTACTAGCACATTGAATAACATTTAAATTCTTATCAACTCTATGCCCTAGAACAACACCTAAAGCATAATCACTAGCATCACACATAATTTCAAAGGGTAAATTCCAATCAGGTGGCTGAACAATAGGTGTAGAAATCAATGCTTTCTTAAGTATTTCAAATGCTTCTACACAATCATCATCAAAGACAAAAGGAATATCATTTTGTAATAGATTAGTCAGAGGCCGAGAAATTTTTGAGAAGTCCTTAATGAACCTCCTATAAAAACCGGCATGACCGAGGAAGCTTCTTATACCTTTAATGTCCTTGGGACATGGCATCTTTTCAATAGCGTCAACTTTAGCTTTATCAACTTCAATGCCTCTTTCAGAAATTTTATGCCCCAAGACAATACCTTCATTAACCATAAAGTGACATTTCTCCCAATTCAGAACAAGATTAGTTTCTTCTGACCTCTGCAAAACTCGATCAAGGTTGCTCAAGCAATCATCAAAAGAGGATCCATAAACGGAGAAATTGTCCATGAAAACCTCACATATCTTTTCACAAAAGTCAGAGAATATAGCCATCATGCATCTTTGAAAGGTAGCAGGTGCATTACATAAACCAAAAGGCATACGTCTATAAGCAAAAGTACCAAAAGGGCAAGTAAAAGTGGTCTTTGCTTGATCATCAGCTGACACAAGTATTTGAGAGAAGCCAGAGTAACCATCTAGAAAGCAAAAATGTGTATGTTTGGATAATCTTTCTAGCATTTGATCAATAAAAGGCAAAGGGTAATGATCTTTTTAGTAGCTTCATTTAATTTGAGGAAATAAATTACCATCCTATAACTTGTAATAATTATTTGCGAGATCAATTCATCTTTATCATTAGGAACAACAGTAATACCTCCCTTCTTAGGGACACAATGGACAGGACTTACCCCCTGACTATCAGCAACGGGATAAATTATACCTACCTCAAGGAGCTTTAATATTTCCTTTCTTACCACTTCTTTCATCTTAGGATTCAGCCGTCATTGGTGATCAATAACTGGTTTGGCGTCTTTCTCCAAATTTATTTTGTGTTGACTTAGAGTGGGACTAATGGCCTAAAGATCATCAAGAGTATATCCAATAGCAGCACGGTGCTTCTTCAGAGTTTTCAATAATTTCTCTTCCTCCTTCTCTGAAAGGTCAGCACTAATAATAACAGGATATATCTTCTTTTCATCAAGATAAGCATATTTAAGTGTATCAGGTAACGGTTTAAGCTCAAACACGGGATCACCCTTGGGTGGAGGAGGATCCCCTAGGATTTCAACAGACAAGTTATGTTTCATAATAGGTCCATGTTTAAAGAATACTTCATCTATTTCCCTTCTTTCATTCATGAACATATCATTTTCATGGTCTAGTAAATATTGTTCTAAAGGATCAGTAGGAGGCACGGCTATAGAAGCTATACCAATAATTTCATCTTTACTAGGCAATTCCTCATCACGGGTTTGTCTACTAAATTTAGCAAAATTAAACTCATGAGACATATCCCCTAAACCAACAGAAACAATATCCTTATTGCAGTCTATCTTAGCATTAACAGTATTCATGAAGGGTCTACCAAATATAATGGGACAAAAGCTATCTTGTGGGGAACCAAGAACAAGAAAATCAGCAGGATATTTAACCTTCCCACACAAGACTTCAACATCTCTAACAATCCTAATTGGTGAAATAGTATCTCTATTAGCAAGCTTAATGGTAACATCGATATCTTCTATCTCAACTGGTGCAATATCATGCCTAATTTCTTTGTATACAGAAATAGGTATTGCACTAGCACTAGCACCCATATAACACAAGCCATGATAACAATGATCTCCTATTTTAATAGAAATAACAGGCATGCCTACCACAGGTCTATGTTTATCTTTAGCACCAGGTTTAGCAATTCTAGCAGTCTCATCACAAAAGTAAATAACATGCCCATCAATATTATCAGCCAAGAGATCTTTAACAATAGAAATATTAGGTTCAACTTTAACTTTCTCAAGGGGTGCATAAGTTCTAATATTACTTTTACGAACCACAGTTGAAGCTTTAGCATGATCCTTTATTCTAACAGGGAAAGGTGGTTTCTCAACATAAGAAGTAGGAACAATAGGATCATTATAATTGATAGTCTTTTCTTCAACTTTAATAGGTTCAACTACTTTTACTTCTATGGGAGGATGATATTTAAACCACTTCTCCTTAGGAAGATCATCATGAGTAGCAAAGGATTCACAGAAAGAAGCTACTATCTCAGAGTCAAGTCCATATTTAGTGCTAAATTTACGGAAAACATCGGTATCCATAAAAGATTTAACACAATCAAACTTAGGTGTTATACCTGACTCCTTACCTTCGTCGAGATCCCAATCTTCAGATTTGCGTTTAATTCTCTCCAATAAATTCCATTTGAATTCAATAGTCTTTATCATAAAGGAACCAGTACAAGAAGTATCGAGCATGGAGCGATTGTTGTCAGAAAGCCGAGCATAATTTTTTTGAATAATCATGTCTCTTGAGAGCTCATGATTGGGGCATGAATATAACATTGACTTAAGCCTCCCCCAATCTTGAGCGATGCTTTCTACTTCGTGAGGCCAAAAATTATATATATAATTACGATCACGATGAACAAGATGCATAGGATAAAACTTCTGATGGAATTCCAATTTCAACCGTTTGTAGTCCCATTATCCCATATCATCACATAGCCTATACCATGTCAATTCATCTCCCTTCAAAGATAAAGGGAAGACCTTCTTCTTGACAACATCATCGGGCATACCTACAAGCTTAAATAATCCGCAAACTTCATCCACATAGATTAAGCGTAAGTCGGGATGCAATGTTCCATCTCCTGCAAAAGGATTAGCCAGCAGTTTCTCTATCATACCTGAAGGAATTTCGAAGTAAAAGTTTCATTTTCAGTAGGTCCAGTAGGTTGAGGAGCAACTATTTGCTCTACCGGTCGGGGTGAAGATACCCCGAACAAGCCCCTCAAAGGATTACTTTCCATAGTAACAAGTGACAGTAAATTTCAGCACACTATATAAATTTTTCCTTACCAAATTCTACCTACCAAAGGCGCTTCACTCCCTGGCAAATGCGCTAGAAAAGAGTCTTGATGACCCACAAGTATAGGGGATCTATCGTAGCCTTTTTGATAAGTAAGAGTGTCGAACCCAACGAGGAGCAGAAGGAAATGATAAGCAGTTTTCAGTAAGGTATTCTCTGCAAGCACTGAAATTATCGGTAACAAATAGTTTTGTGATAAGATAATTTGTAACGAGTAGCAAGTAATAAAAGTAAATAAGGTGCAGCAAGATGGCCCAATCCTTTTTGTAGCAAAGGACAAGCCTGGACAAACTCTTATATGAAGTAAAGCGCTCCCGAGGACACATGGGAATTATCGCCAAGCTAGTTTTCATCACGATCATATGATTCGCGTTCGGTACTTTGATAATTTGATATGTGGGTGGACCGGTGCTTGGGAACTGTCCTTACTTGGACAAGAATCCTTCTTATGATTAACCCCCATTGCAAGCATCTGCAACTACAACAGAAGTATTAAGGTAAACCTAACCATAGCATGAAACATATGGATCCAAATCAGCCCCTTACGAAGCAACGCATAAACTAGGATTTAAGCTTCTGTCACTCTAGCAACCCATCATCTACTTATTACTTCCCAATGCCTCCCTCTAGGCCCAAACAATGGTGAAGTGTCATGTAGTCGACGTTCACATGACACCACTAGAGGGATGACAACATACATCTCATCAAAATATCGAACGAATACCAAATTCACATGACTACTAATAGCAAGACTTCTCCCATGTCCTCACGAACAAACGTAACTAGTCACAAAGCATATTCATGCTCATAATAAGAGGGGTATTAATATGCATAATGGATCTGAACATATGATCTTCCACCAAGTAAACCAACTAGCATCAACTGCAAGGAGTAATCAACACTACTAGCAAACCACAGGTACCAATCTGAGGTTTGGATACAAAGATTGGATACAAGAGATGAACTAGGGTTCGAGATGAGATGGTGCTGGTGAAGATGTTGATGGAGATTGACCCCCTCCCGATGAGAGGATCGTTGGTGATGGTTTCCCCCTCTCGGGGGGAAGTGTCCCCGGCAGAACAGCTCTGCCAGAGCCCTAGATTGGTTCCGCCAAGGTTCCGCCTCGTGGTGGGGGAGTCTCGTCCCGAAAGCTTGCTTCTCGTTTTTCTCGGACGAAAGACTTCATATAGCAGAAGATGGGCACCGGAGGGCCACCAGGAAGCCCACGAGGCAGGGGGGCGCGCCCAGGGGGGTAGGGCGCGCCCCCACCCTCGTGGCTGGTGGGTGGCCCCCCTCTGGTACTTCTTGCGCTCAGTATTTTTTATATATTCTGGAAATAACTTCTGTGAAGTTTCAGGACTTTTGGAGCTGTGTAGAATAGGTCTCTAATATTTGCTCCTTTTCAAGTCCAGAATCCCAGCTGTCGACATTCTCCCTCTTCATGTAAACCTTGTAAAATAAGAGAGAATAGGCATAAGTATCGTGACATAATGTGTAATAACAGCCCATATTGCAATAAATATTGATATAAAAGCATGATGCAAAATGGACGTATCAACGTCCTGTACAGAAAAAGACCGAACGATGTGAAATTGAAGTGCATTCCCCGGGAGGAAGGACTGGAGTTGTTGGCAGAGATACACGGAGGCATATGTGGCTCCCACATAGGGTCAAGGGCCCTTGCCGGCAAGGCATTCCGGCAAGGTTTCTTCTGGCCCACCGCCCTCCAGGATGCAACGACACTAGTAACCAAGTGTGAAGCGTGTCAGTTCCATCCGAAGAAGCTTCATCAACCAGCTCAAGCGCTCCAAACAATCCCTCTCTCCTAGCCATTCTTAGTCTGGGGGATCGATATACCGGGCCCCTTTCCCCGTGCTGTCGAGGGCTTTGACTACTTGTACTTTGCAGTCCACAAGTTCATAAAGTGGCCGGAGGTGGAGGCAGTGAGAAAGGTGACAACACAATTGGCCGTCAAATTCTTCAAAGAACTAGTTTGCCGTTTTGGTGTGCCAAACAAGATCATCACCGATAACAGCACCCAGTTCACGAGCCATGCCTTCGTGCAGTACATCCAGGACCTCGGCAGCAAGGCCTGTTTTGCTTCTGTTGCACATCCATGAAGCAACGGCCAGGCTGAAAGGGCAAATGCTGAAGTGTTGCGAGGCCTCCGGACAAGGACTTTTGACAGGCTGCGCAGGTGCGGACGCTGGATTGATGAATTGCCGGTGGTTCTTTGGTCGATCAGAACGACGCCAAATCGAGCCACCGGTCAGACACCCTTCTCCCTCGTTTACGGGGCAGAAGCAGTTCTCCCCACGGAACTCACATACGGGTCACCTGGAGTGCTCGCTTATGATGATCTTGAGAAAGAGCAGTTGCGGCAAGATAACGCGACGCTCCTTGAGGAAGATCGTCTTCGGGCGGCTGTGCAAGCAGCGCGCTGCCAGCAAGCTTTGCGCCGCTACCATACCCGCAAGGTTCATGCCCGAAGCTTTGAGGCAGGCGACCTTGTTCTTTGGCACGTTCAGTTGGCCAAGAATTCCAACAAGTTGACGCCGAAGTGGGAGGGCCCTTATCGGGTTATACGAGTCACCAGGCCTGGCGCAGTCCGCCTGGAGACCCAAGTTGGTGCTCCTCGGCTAGTTCTACCCATAAGGCGCGGTTGCCGCCCCCCGACAAACCACCTTTTGTATGAGCCCTGCCGACAAGGCATGTAACCCTTTGTACAAAGCCAGGCGCAGACCCTGAGCATAAATAAATGAAGCGCTGGAGCCCTAAGTTATAGCATGCATGCTAGGATTGAGTCTCTCCCTCGGTTAGGGTTGATAGTGCTTGGCGGCGGCTAACCCCTAGCATAGAGGTCGAGTGTTCGTCATTCTGTTCCTTTCCGTCCTTTTTGGTTCACAGGGTACATGGACATTTCTGCTGAGCTATTGGGAGGAGAAAGAACGGGCCGACGCTCCGGCCCCGGCAAACCAAGGTTGCCGGGGGCTGCGTACACGAGGATCCAACCGCGGCAGGCCAAGGTTGTCGGGGGCTGCAACATCAGATACGTTTTTCTCCCCCACTCCGTGCGCCCGTGTGAACCTTGAACGTATAAGGCTTCGCTCGCTCTCGTACCATCTTGGCCCCTCTGTTCTGTGCCCGAAAACTCTACTTTGGGCCGGAACTTGGTTGTAGTGCGGTGGGAAAAGGGCGAGCGAAAGGCCTAATCCTACTCGGCCACTACCTCCGCCAAGAGTGTGAGCGTAGTCGGGCCGTAGAGCAGGAGGACGGCAAGGACCTGTTGCCGGGAGACCATGTTTATCTTAAGATAACGAGGACGTGTTCCTCGGTGTGGCACTCGCCCACGCGCAAACAAAACCCGGCAACACCCTTCCTTTCATTCATACGTTGCGAACAAGTACAATTCATACGGAATGGGTACACGGGAAAGGGGATTACAAATTTTGAATCTAACAAGTGCACGCATGCTTACAAACTAGAAAATACAAGTGCCCCGTGATCCCCATTCTTGCCCCTTTCCTCCCAGGTGCGGCAGGTAAAGGCAAAAAGGAAGGGACGAGGAATGCGCCGATGGAGAGCTTGACGAGTAAGGCCCTCGATAGAGCGCACGGCGAAGGTGGGGGGCGACGCGGTCTGTCGGAGATGAGGTCGACGTGCCCCTGCTCGATGCTCCCGTCGTCGTTGTCGTTGTCCTCCTCATCACTCCCGCTTGAGGAGGAGTCTTCATCGTCGGAGGAGCTCTCCATGCAGCACTTCAGGCGAGTCCCAGAGTCCCCAAAGACCTTGACGGAGAGTAGGCCGTTCTCCATTAATTTGAAATAGAGAACGAGCCCTGCCGTCAGGCTATGGATGCGAGCAAAGGTCTTCCATCCGCGACGAAGATACATGACCTAAGGGGCGGGGAAGTCGACGTCGACCCACGTGTCGCCGTTCCTGCAGCCCCTCATGTGTAGCCTCAGGGTCCGGGGGGATTGAGCTCCATCTCCCGAGCGAATGGCATGGGAAGGTGAAGGCGACGGTGCGGTGCCTGATGTAGCCTGATGAAGAACTCGTGAGGCTGGTCCCCGACATGGCCCTCCATCGGAGGAGGCATCGCTGGCGAAGGCAGGGCCGGTGTGCCGCCCCATCCCCTCTTCCCCGAGCGCCACGCCGGCCTCGGCCTCGCCCCTCCCACTTCCTCTCATGTCCGGCTCCGCCACCACGGGATCTTGAGAAGGAGGGACGCGCTATCGAGCAGAGACCTCCCCTCCACCGTCGAAGGACCAACGCCCCCTCTCACCATGACAGATGAAAGAGTGGAGCTGAGGTGGAATGAGAGGGATGACGAAAGATTGCGGGAGGCCATCCCTCCTCCCCCCTTCTTATAAAGGGGCGGGGTCGGGACTCAGCCACCCCACTCAGCCAATCCAACCATCAGGGGTGTAGGGAATCGAGGCCGACCCACTACCCAATCAGCAGCGACTCGTTTCCCCGCCTCGCCATTCAAGGCCCGCACCCATCGCCTACCACCTTCAAAGCACGGGGGACACGTGGCGGGCGAGCAGAAACCGAAGGGACAGATGAGGCGGCTACTCTCCACCCCATGGTCGTGAGGCGCTGGTGCCTTGAAGACCACCCCCCGAGTCCATTCAGTAAATGAGCCGCGCCTCTGCGTTTTCCTATATTTACAGCGAAGGCGCGAGCTACCTCTTTACCACGATGTGACACATGCATGTGGAAACCGCCCCACGCACGACCCCCATGTCACACATGACCCTCCACAACGCGCGTTCAATGCGGGTCATGGGGAAGCACAACGGACGGGAAATTACTGCAGTAAAAATCCGCCCCACCTGCCCGCGCACCGTTCTGGGCCTGGCCCAACAATGCGTCGCGCTTATGTGTGACCCAGGCTCGGGGGCTCCTGTCGGTGTACAAAAGTAGGGGCTCTCCTTTTGCACCCCTTAACTTGTGCACGGGCACTCAGAGCCGCGCCCACGGCCACACTAAGCAGGGCAGGGGAGGGATGCCGGAGCAACACCAAGACCAGAGACGCAAAGAGAGCAAGAGGGTGAGGTGGACTCCCTGGCAAGACTCTTGCCGGGGTGGCTTCCACAGCCTCGACAGGATCCTTGCCGGGGCAACTTACCTGACGCCAACAGAGCATACCACCCTAGAGCCCAAGGGGTCCCCACGCCATATTGGAACCAAGGCTCGGGAGGCACCTCCGTGGTGGCATGCAGATCTTTGTAGAGATCATAGACACACAAGATCAGATGGAAGCCAGAAGATGATGACCCTTGGCGAGATCCTTGCCGAGGAGGTCCACGACACCCCCGACAAGACCCTTTTCGGGAACGACTGTGGTGCCGCGGCGAGACCCTTGCCGGGCCCTCAGCAAAACCCTTGCCAAGGACGCCCATGAGGCTGCAGCCGTGCCACGTCTGCCAAGACTCCACCACTGCTCCCATATAGCTGCCAGCTCGACCAGCTGAGTAGGCATCTGCGTGGCAACACACAGCCTCTACACCAACTCAGCAAGCACCCGCGTGGTGGCTTGCAGATCTTCATGAAGGCTCCACCACCGCGCCAGCCCAGCAGCCAGCCAATGTGGTGTTATAACGCCTCGTCAGCTTGGACACGCGTCGGAGCCAGGCGAGGCGACGACAGCTGGGACGAGCTTCTTTGCCGTCCCCAATAAAGCAAGAGGGGCACGTCGACATCGCGTTAAATGTGTTTGTCCGACGATGCCAGGGGATAGACTCAGCCCCTGTACACCTTTCCACCTCCTGTGTGCCACTGTGGCAACCCCTTTTTGTCTATAAAAGGAGGACCGAGGCATACTGGAGGGGGATTCGGATCTTTTGGACTAGAAAGCCACGACAGCTAGTTCAAGAACACAAGAACACCTCAATACACATACAAGCAGGACTAGGGTTTTACGCATCTCTGCGGCCCGAACCTGGGTAAACGATTTGTGTGCTGACCACCAGACCCGCTCTTCGCACAACCCCGCGCCCGCCAACTGTAGAAGGGATCCCAGTGACCCCATAGGTGTCGTTTCCCACCGACAATCTTATGTCAAAGGTGTGTCTAGTGCTCATCTAGATGTGACATAAAAAAGCCTACTTCCTCATGCTTATTTATTTGTTATTTTATTTGGTTGTTGTGTATGCCTGTGCACCGCCCCACACATATATCAACAACATCACTTTGCTTGTTCCGGGACGCATGCACAATATTTGGTAGTACTATATCCATTCCATAATGTAGTGCATATAGATTTTTCAAACGTCACAAACTTTGATCAAGTTTGTGAATAAAAATATTTACATCTAAATAGTCAAACATATATCATTAGATTCATTATGAGATGTTGTTTCATATTTTATAAATTTGGTAATGAAGATATAACTAGTTTTATCTATAAACTCGGTCAAAGTTTGTAAAGTTTTTTTCACGACTAGCTACTTTTGTCCGTTCAGTCACTTTATTATCCACGTGGCAAAAACAATATGCCCAATCATGCAGGTGACTTGGCACAATGACTCGTGAGTCGACTTTCTTTTTTCAAACTGACTCACGGGCGTTGACTTGAATAATATTCCTCTATAAATTAATATAAAAGCGTTTTAGTGATCTAAACGTTTACAAAGGGAGTACTACTAATGTGCTAGTGCTCCGGTCAGTCAGTGCAGTTCTTTCCCTCTGTCGAGCTCGTGTGAAAACCAAAAGAACAACTACCGTCTGGCTCTTTCTTTCTTTTACCCTTTTCATCCTTGTATTTTCAATATCACTTCACTTTAAGTAGTCGGATGGATTCCCGTCCAAAGAAAGAATGACACCAATGAAACAAACAAATTGTCCCTCACACAAATCACATCGGGAATGACATGACATGATGCAGATTAATTAGAGCAAATTAAAAAAGTTCGCAAATTAGATAGGTAATAGAAAATTTGATAAAATTTCATGAATTTAAAAAGTTTGCAAACACAAAAAAATGTTCGTGAAATTTTAAAATATCCACAAATTTAGATTTTTTTTATTATTTACAAAATCAAAACAGGAATTTAAAAGAAATTGTGATTTTTAAAAAAGTTCACATTTTTTTAAAAAAAATTAAGACTTTTTAGAAAAAATATGTAAATTATTTGTTTGAAAAGGTCATGATTTGTTTTGGAATATATATAAAATACTGGAAGAAAAAGATACCAGAGAAGACCCTTTGTGGGCCCACAAGCCCAGGGGTGCGCCCCCCCGGGTGCGCCGGCTGAGCTTGTGAGGCCCACGGAGATCAACCGATGCCCATCTACTGCTATATGAAGGCATTTACCTTGAAAATAATCATAATAAGAGGACTTTCGGGAGCAGTCGCCGCCGTTTGGGGGTAGAACTAGATGCGGAGAACTTTTGCTCTTCGACGGAGTGATTCCACCAAGGATACTTCCCTCGAGGAGGGAGAATCGAAGTGATCGTCATCACCAATGCTCCTCTCATTGTGGGAGGACTCATCTCCATCAACATATTCACCAACACCATCTCATCTCCAAACCCTAGTTCTTCCATTGCTTTCATCAAACCTCAGATTTGTACCTGGGGGTTCTAATAGTGTTGATTACATCTTATAGTTGATGCTAGTTGGTTTATTTGGTTGAAGATTATATGTTCCAATTTCTTATCACTTATTTATCTCCTCTAATCATGAACATGAATATGATTTGTGAGTATTTCCATTTGTCTTGAGGACATGTGAGAAGTCTTGTTATAAGTAATCATGTGTAGTTGGTTTTCGTTCAATGTTTTGATGATGTGTTATATTGTTCTTTATCTAGTGTTGTCGTGTGAACATCGACTACATGACACTTCACCATGTTTGGACCTAGCGAAAGGCATTGTGGAATTAGTTTGTAGATGATGGATGGGAGTGATAGAAACCTAAACCCCAGTTTATGAGTTGTTCTATAAAAGGCTGATTTGGATCCATATGTTTAATTCTATAGTTAGATTTATCTTAATACTTCTCTTGTAGTTGCGGATGCTTGCCTGGAGAGGTTAATCATACATAGGTTGTTTGTTCGAGTAAGAACAACATCTTAGCATCGGTCCACCCACATGACAACTTATCAAAGTACTGAATGCGAGTTAATAAATCATGGTGAAAGTAACTAGACGCAATTCCCGTGTGTCCTCAAGAACGTTTTAATCACTATAAGAAGTACTTTTGGCTTGTCCTTGGAAATAATAAGGATTGGGCCACCTTTTCGCAACTTGTTACTTTTTTTACTTGTCAGTTGTTACACTTATCTTGCTATCAAACTATCAAAACTATCTTATAGTACTTGCAGAGAATACCTTGCTAAAAACCACTTATCAATTCCTTGTGCTCCTTGTTGGGTTCGACACCCTTAATTTCGAAAGGACTACGATTGACCCCCTATACTCATGGGCCATCAGGAACTCCGTTTTTTAAATCGAAATAACGAGATGGTTTTACTTCGCTTATGATCAGTATGCCTAGATAGCCCTTTGCTTCTTGACCTGGAAACTTAGTATAGCTGTAGCGGTGGAATGGTTATTATGCAAGTGTTAATGAAGCAAAAATAATCAACACAAAACTCCTGTTCACCTAGACAAAATAACAAATAGCTCCTATTCTATTTACTCTAGTTAATACTTGCTTGTTGGGAACACACATAAGAGATTTTCTTTCTTTAGCAAGGAAAACGTGCATTAGGGAGTGAATAAGTGAATACAACATTATTCTAGAATAACTCGCTCACACACCCACGAGTGTATCATCATCAAGGCTCTCAAGCAGTTTATTTTAATGATTGCTTGTTTAAACTTTTGTTGTCTGGTGATGAGATTATGCCAAAGAAGTGATCATGCATAAGGTTTTGTAGTGGCTTAATTTCGAGTACTATAGACCAAAATGTTGTGTCTTTCGAGCTCTTATGATCAGTACCCAGTTATTTCCACATACACACGCATTCAAGAGAAAGCTGAATAATATTAGATGTAGTGTTTCCAATAGGTAAAGTAACAGAAACATAGTCGAAATCTGAGCGGAAACTCTGATGGGTCGTTCAGTGTCCAACGGAGTTCTTTGATGGGATTCATTACATGGAAAACAAAAAAAATCCTACAAGAGAACAAATTCATGCAAGATATAATTTACTATGCTAGCAACGAGTGGGAGAAAGTCTACATACCCTTGTAGACCGAGAGCAGAAACATTCTAATGAACGTGGTTAGTGTAGTCGCACTTTCTTCGTGATCCAATCCGATCAAACACCACACGGACAAGACCTCCGAGATATCACACGTACGGCTCGGTGATGTCCCCTTCTTCTTGATCCAGCAAGCTGATACGTCTTCAATGTATTTATAATTTTTTATTATTCCATGTTGTTATATTATCAATCTTGAATGTTTTATATTCATTTTATAGCAACTTTATATCATTTTTTGGGACTAACCTATTGACATAGTGCCCAGTACGAGTTGTTGTTTTTTGCTTGTTTTTACTTCGTAGAATATCAATACCAAACGGAGTCCAAATGCCACAAAATTTTTTGGAGATTTTTTTCTGGACAGAAGACACCTTGGGAGCCAAGGAAGTGCATGAGGGGAGGCCCGTGGGGCCCACAAGGCACCAAGGCATGCCAGAGGCCCCTGTCACGCCTGGTGGGTAGTGGGGCCCACGTGAGGCCTCTCCACTGACTATCAGCTCTATATATACTCTAAAATCCCAAAAACCCTAGGGGAGTTGAGAGATTAGAGTTTCCACTGCCGCAAGTTCCAGAACCACGAGATCCAATCTTGGGGCCTTTTCTAGCACCTTCCCGGAGGGGTTCTTCATCATCACCCTTGCCCCTCTGATGATGCGTGAGTAGTTTACCACAGACCTACGTGTCCGTAGGGAGTAGCTAGATGGCTTATTCTCTTTTTTTGATGCTCAATACAATGTTATCCTCGATGTTCTTAGAGATCTATTCGATGTAACTCTTTTTTGCGGCGTGTTTGTTGGGATCCGATGAATTGTGAGTTTATGATCAGTTCTATCCATGAATATTATTTGAGTGTTTGATGAACTCTCTTATGCATGATTGTTATAGCCTCGTATTTCTTCTCCGAAACTTTGGTTTGGTTTGGCCAACTAGACTGATTTTTCTTGCAATTGGAAGAAGTGCTTTATGATGGGTTTGATCTCGCGGAGCTCAATCTTAGTGACAGAAAGAGATATGACATGCATGTATCGTTGCCACTAAGGATGAAAATATGGGGTCTATTCCTACATGAATAGATCTTGTCTACATCATGTCATCGTTCTTATTGCATTATTCTGTTTCTCCTTGAACTTAATACACTAGATGCATGCTGGATAGCGGTCGATGTGTGGAGTAATAGTAGAAGATGCACACAGGAGTCGGTCTATGCTACCTCTTGAGCACTGCGTTGGTTTTCCCTTGAAGAGGAAAGGGTGATGCAGTAAAGCGGCGTAAGTATTTCCCTCAGTTTTTGAGAACCAAGGTATCAATCCAGTAGGAGACCATGCGCGAGTCACCTCGTACCTACACAAACAAATAACAACCTCGCAACCAACGCGATAAAGGGGTTGTCAAACCCTTCACGGCCACTTGCAAGAGTGAGATCTGATAGAGATGATAATAATAAGATAAATATCTTTGGTATTTTTAAGATATAGATTGAAAGTAAATAAAGCAAAATAAACGGCGCTAGAAATAGCTTGTTGACGGAAGATTAATATGGAAAATAGACCCGGGGGCCATAGGTTTCACTAGTGGCTTCTCTCAAGATAGCATTAGTATTACGGTGGGTGAACAAATTACTGCCGAGCAATTGATAGAAAAGCGAATAATTATGAGAATATCTAGGCATGATCATGTATATAGGCGTCACGTCTGGGACAAGTAGACCGAAACGATTCTGCATCTACTACTATTACTCCACACATCGACCGCTATCCAGCATGCATCTAGAGTATTAAGTTCATAAGAATAGAGTAACGCCTTAAGCAATATGACATGATGTAGATGGATAAACTCATGCAATACGATATAAACCCCATCTTTTTATCCTCGATGGCAACAATACAATACGTGTCGTTTCCCTTTCTGTCACTAGGATCGAGCACCACAAGGTTGAACCCAAAGCTAAGCACTTCTCCCATTGCAAGAAAGATCAATTTAGTAGGCCAAACCAAAATGATAATTCGAAGAGACTTGCAAAGATAAACCAATCATACATAAAAGAATTCAGAGAAGATTCAAATATTGTTCATAGATAATCTGGATCATAAATCCACAATTCATTGGATCTCGACAAACACACCGCAAAAGAAGATTACATCGAATAGATCTCCAAGAGAATCGAGGAGAACTTTGTATTGAGATCCAAAGAGATAGACGAAGCCATCCAGCTACTAGCTATGGACCCGAAGGTCTGAAGTAAACTACTCACACATCATCGGAGAGGCCATGGAGTTGATGTAGAGGCCCTCCGTGATCAATTCCCCCTCCGGCAGAGCTCCGAAAAAGGCCCCAAGATGGGATCTCTTGGGTACTGAGGGAGTCCTGGATTAGGGGGTCTACGGACAAACGGACTATCTCCATTGGCCGGACTATTAGACTATGAAGATACAAGATTGAAGACTTCGTCTCGTGTCTGGATGGGACTCTACTTGGCGTGGAAGGCAAGCTAGGCAATACGTATATGGGTATCTCCTCCTTTGTAACCGACCTTGTGTAACCCTAACCCTCTCCGGTGTCTATATAAACCGAAGGGTTTTAGTCCATAGGACAACAATCACAACATACAATCATACCATAGGCTAGCTTCTAGGGTTTAGCCTCTCTGATCTCGTGGTAGATCTACTCTTGTACTACACATATCTTCAATATTAATCAAGCAGGACGTAGGGTTTTACCTCCATGAAGAGGTCCCGAACCTAGGTAAAACATCGTGTCCCCTGCCTCCTGTTACCATCCGACCTAGACGCACAGTTCGGGACCCCCTACCCGAGATCCACCCGTTTTGACACCGACATTGGTGCTTTCATTGAGAGTTCCTCTGTGTCATCGCCGTTAGGCTTGATGGCTCCTACTATCATCGATAGCGATGCAGCCCAGGGTGAGACCTTTCTCCCCAGACAGATCTTCGTATTCGGCGGCTTTGCACTGCGGGCTAATTCGCTTGGCCATCTGGAGCAGATTGAAAGCTATGCCCCTGGCCATCAGGTTAGATTTGGAAGTTTGAACTACAAGGCTGACGCCCGCGGGGACTTGATCCTCGACGGATTCGAGCCATAGCCGGGCGTGCCGCACTATCGTGATGGGTATGACCTAGCTCTGCCGCCGAACAGTACCCCAGAGGCCGCGCCCGCATCAGCTCCGACCCTTAACTCGGAGCCAACTGCGCCAATCGAGGACGGGTGGCTAGACACGCCTCAGGGGCCGCAGTCTCAACGGCGATCGAGCCAAACACCAGCATAACCCTCTGTGCAGCCCGTGATTCCAAGGTGCCAGACTCTTTTTCTGACTCCAAACCGCCCGCGCCCCCGCCAATCGAATCCGATTGGGCGCCGATCATGGAATTCACCACCGAAGATATCTTTCAGCACTCGCCCATTGGCGACATTCTGAATTCACTGAGGACTCTCTCTTTGTCAGGAGAGCCCTGGCCGGATTACGACCAACATGATTGGGATGCGGACGATGAAGAAATTCAACGCCCACCCACCACCCACTTAATAGCCACTGTCGATGACTCAACCGACATGCTCGACTTCAACTCCGAAGACATCGACCGTATGGACAACGATGCGGGAGGCGAAGAGGAACCACCGCCCACAGGGCGCTAGACGTCCACTTCATCATATGACGTATACACGGTGGACACACCAAAACAAGACGACAATGAGGACGGAAGGACGCACCGAAGGCTTGTTCCTTCGAGAAACAGTCAAAGCGGCGGCGCAAGCGCCGCCCCAAATCCCGCCTCGCCAGAAATAATGATCATACAGACCCAGCATTGGAGTAGGGCGAACCACTGCTGGACCACGGCAATACGGAGAATCAAATTGAACAAACCAATTCTATCAAAGATAATAGTCTGGACGACACAACGCCGGAAAGGCACCCGGAGCAGTAGAATGCCCGTCAAAGTCTTGTTGCCACCGCAAGGAGTCTGAAAAAGCAGAAGCAAAGGCTCAAGGCTGCGCAGGACACACTCCAAATGAGATGGAGTAAAGTACTCAACACAGCAGCGAAGTACGGCAACAATCGCCCCACCAAGAGCTACCCAAAGCAGAAGTTGCTACCTGAATTCGATGAGGAGGCCTCAGACCCCTCACAACCAAAAATCAAAACAGCCACCTGGCCGGATAGACGACCTCACGGGCAACATAGAGCGGCAAACAATGCCACTGAAAAGACAATACGCGATTCACGCGAGGGCTTGCCCCAAAAGGATAGCGCAACCAGATCCATCTATGGACCACGCAAGCGCGCCCCGGCATATGATATAACATAATGAATATCCGAACAACGCGGTACACCCAGATACAGGGGTGCTGCACACCCCCTATGTTTCACCGATGAGGTGCTGGATCATGAATTTCCAGAGGGATTCAAACCTGTAAACATAGAGGAATACGACGGAACAACAGACCCTAGGGTCTGGATCGAGGACTATATCCTCCACATCCATATGGCTTGAGGAGATGATCTCCATGCCATCAAGTACTTACCACTCAAACTCAAAGGGCCAGCTCATCACTGGCTTAAAGGCCTCCCTGAAAACTCCATTGGAAGCTGGGCAGAGCTCGAAGACGCTTTTCAGGCAAACTTTCAAGGGACTTATGTCCGACCTCCGGACGCGGATGATTTGAATCATATAACTCAACAGCCAGGAGAGTCAGCCCGAAAGCTTTGGAACAGGTTTCTTACTAAAAAGAACCAAATTGTCGACTGTCCGGACGCTGAAGCCTTGGCAGCTTTTAAGCACAACGTCCATGACAAATGGCTTGCCCGACACCTCGGCCAAGAAAAACTGAGAACAATGGCAGCATTAACAAGCCTCATGACCCGCTTTTGCGCGGGTGAGGATAGCTGGCTAGCCCGATGCAGCACCAGCGACCCCAGTACATCTGAAGTTAGAGATGGAAATGGGAAATCATGGTGCAACAACTATAACAAACACCGGAATAACGGAGACATCACGAAGAGCATGGCAGTAAACGCCGGATTCAAAAGCTCTCGGCCAGGTCAGCAAAAGCTGCCCTCTAAAGGCGCCAGAGACGAACTGTCCAGCCTAAAAAAAATTCTAGACCAAATATGTCAGATCCATAGCACCCCTGGCAAACCGGCCAATCATACCCACAGGGAATGTTGGGTCTTCAAGCAGTCCGGCAAGCTCAACGCCGTACACAAGGGGGAGGATATACCAAGCGAAGATGAGGATGAGCCTCTCAAGAAAGACACTGGGGAACAAAAGAAATTTCCACCAGACGTCAAAACAGTAAACATGTTACACATGATCAATGGAAGAAACAAAACGACACTCCCAGAAAAATACGCCCGAAGGCCTATCACCGCGGAGTCCTGCCACTGGTCGTCTCAACCGATCACTTTCGACCATCATGATTACTCAGAAAGTATCCAGCGTGCAGGATGGGTTGCACTGGTATTAGACCCAATAATTGACGGATACTACTTCACACGAGTCCTGATGGACGGTGGCAGCAGTCTAAACCTGACATACCGGGATACAATCTGCGAAATGGGGATAGACCCAACAAAAATTTGCCATAGCAATACTACCTTTAAAGGAGTAACGCCAGACCCAGGGGCTCACTGCACGGGCTCCCTGCTACTAAAAGTTATATTCGGCTTCCCCGATAACTTCCGTAGCGAACATTTAACCTTCCACATAGCTCCGTTCCAAAGTGGCTATCAAGCACTGCTCGGACGCGAAGCTTTCGCTTGCTTTAATGCAATACCACACTACGCTTCCCTCACACTCAAGATGCCCGGTCCACGTGCATCATTACAGTGAACGGAAGTATTAAGCGATCGTTGCGCGCCGAAGAGCGTGCGGCTGCCCTGGCAGCCGCACACTAAAAACGGACTCACCAACTAAAGCATTTAACAGGTCGTGACAACCTCGGACACGGTTAGACGAGTCTGGCGCAGCTATATGCAATTTATACCGGATCAATGGTCACACCCCTATTACAAATACAAGGGGCTCAACGTGCGCAGACAAGTGGCGATTCTTACTCACCTTGAATTATACATGGTTTCTTTAAAACTATCTTTTTGCACGACAACTTTTTCACCTAAGTTCCTCTCTTTTACAGATGATCATCGTGCTACACCTGTCGAGGATATGGCACAACAGAGACACAGGCGCAGACGTGCAGCAGGGACCTGCTCCAAGGATTCTTTTTAGTTTAAGACCCTGCGTAAACCTTTTTTACTGTCTCTTGTTGATACATATCCACCGAATTCTCAGCACAGTTGAGAAGGATGCTGACGTCTTGGCATGTGGCCACGTCAGAATAATGCACGTACCTGGACACAAGGGGCTTCTTACAAAGGCCACTATTTCAGCCCGGTTTATACCATAAAGATCGAATACCTTAGGGAGTGTTCGGCGTCGCGAGTTTGGCCTTATATGCATCAGCTCCGAATCATTGTCTTTGGTCAAATGTTGGGTTTTCCTGGCTCCTGTGTTTTGGTGCCTTACGTTCCGATTTACCGGCTAAGGTAGCACCAGGAGAACTACTGGGATTGTGCCCTGGTTCATCCGGACGAGCACCTCAATAGAGAAAGCCGAAAACTGACTGTCATGATATAGCGTGAGACTGGTCAACCACTCGATGACCTATCGGAATGTTAGAATTCCTCCACCTTAACGAAGGGCCATTTTCTGGCCAGGCATGTACGCACCCCATGATCGGGAGAGTGCGGAGCCACCAGGGGCTATCTAGTAGCCCCACTGTCAAACTCCTATGGCTAAGTGAAAGTGTTAAAGCATTATAGTCCGGTTGCCTCGCTCGCTGCGCTATCACCTCCTTATTAGGACCAAGACGTTGGGTTAAGTGTGAACACACGTTTTTTGCGAGCACCTCCGCATTATATGCATGGGGGTTGAAGCCGACGACTGCAATCTTTCAGGTTATACACATGTATACATAAACGGCCGCACAGGAGGCATCATACTACTTTCAGGCAAAAGTATAATCATAGCCTTATAAAAACTTCATAAAAGCATTGTGTTTACAATGTGAACACACATCACTCAAACATAATATTCTTCGAGCACTGGGCCTCTATCAAACGAGCACCCTCGAGAACCTCCTCGAAATAATGCTCGGCTGCCACTCGGCCTATGGCCGAACCCTGTGCCGGGACTACGGTAGCGTCCATCTCCGCCCAGTATGCTTTAACACGGGCAAGGGCCATCCACGAGACTTCTATGCATGCCGACCTCTTCATCGCATCAATGCGTGGCACCGCACCAAGGAACTGCTGCACTAAGCTGAAATAGCTATCCGGCTTTTGCTTTTCTGGCCACAGCTGATCCACAACAGCCCTCATGGCGAGTCCGAACAACCTATTCAGTTCGGCCCATTGGGCTAGCTGGTCAGTCAATGAAAGCGGACGCTCTGGAACGTTGAACTGCGACCAGAACAGCTTGTGCACTTCACGATCTGTTTGACCTTGGAAGTACTTGGCAGCATCGGCAGCACTCGCCGCCAAATCCATATACGCATCTGCCGAACTCCACAGCCGATCCAGAGGGGCATACCGTGGATCTCCGAACTTCCTCCGTAACATGAAGGGTTTCCCAGCCGCAATATCCCCGGCTTCCCGCAGCACCTCCTTCTTCGCTCTCATAGCAGAACGGGTGTCCTTCTCCGCCGCCGCGGCCTTCTCAAGGTCCGCTGCCTTTGCTCGGTTTTGCTTTTCAAGGACCCGGCAACGGTCGACAGTGTCTTTTAATTCCGTGGCCATCTTGTCCATCTTCTCTTGGCTCTCTAAATGTGCGGCCTTCTCCGCCTCCAACTCTTCGGCCGCCTTCAAAGTAGCGGCATTACTAATCCTCGCTTGTTCCTTGGCTCGGGCAAGTTCTGCCCGCAAGGCTTCCACGGAGGAAGCTCCATCTGCGGTCACAACATATTAAAGATACTGGCATTATGCTGCTCTTACTATGTGGCGTTCACCAGATAATAACACTTACCCTGTGCCTCGTCAAGCCTGTTGTTAACAAGCTCGAGGTCGGCGTCTGCCCATTCAGTTGCCGTTTTAATTTGGCAAACTCACTAGTCCGACTAGCCACCGGAGCTTCCACCACCTGCACATAAGGGCAGTCGGGTTATTTCCTCAGAATATGATCCTCTGTTCGCCGCCGTTCTCGACGGCAACCAGAGTCTCAGGGGCTACTATCTACACAGGGCACACCTAACATGTGTAGTACCATCACATATTATCTCACGTACCTCAAAGCCTGTCAGTAGGCTAATAAAGGCTTCATGTAATCCGCTTTTGGCGGATGAGATTCTCTCCATCACCATACCCATCAGCATACGGTGTTCTTCTGAGATGGCCGCTCACCCCACCAACTCCCTCAGAACGTCCGACCGCACACCAGACGGTGCCGGACTCTTTTGTCTACTCTCTCCGGGAGCCGGACGCTGGGGACTTCGGGGGTCTTTGGGATTATCTTCTGGCCTCACCGGATTCGGAGAGGCCCTCCATGACGACACTTCGGGGTCGTCCGCTTCTGGAGCGGAGGAGTCCGGGGGAGGCGTTTTGCTCTCCATCATCTCTGGAAGAAGATCCCCCGAAGACGAGCTCATCTGAGAGGGGCTAAGGCACGAACTGCAAGATATATGTGGTGGTTATTTTCTCAGAAGAAAAATAGCATACCTTAAAGTATTTTGGGATCACTTACGACTCGTTGGAGGGCAGATCCCCCCGCGGACTTGTGCGGCAGAAGCACCCCCCAAGGAGGGACCCTCTATGGGAGATTTCTTCTCCCGTTTGGAGGCTTCGGCTTCCGGATCCTCGGAAGCAGTCATTTTCCTCCCCTGGTTGGCCTCCTTCATGGAGGCGCTCATTCCCTCGGTTGGAACGAGCAGCGACGGGGGCCCGCGTCCGCCCATATTATCCCCCCGGTATCTTCCTTCGAGGGCTCTGGGCAAGGTGCGACCTCAAGCATCTTTTCCAATACCGGATTTTCCAAACCCTCAGGGAGGGGGGCCAAACACCGAATCATCTTCGCCTTCATTAGCCAGTCCTGGTCAAAAAGTGAACTCTCAGAAACAACTTCGAATAAAAGACAGTGTGTTCGGCCAGAGGATTTCTTACTTGTTCGGCGGCGCAGTTACTTCTCAGGCCCACGTCCTCGGTAATATCCGGACACTCCACTTGAGGTCCGAAGAATGACTTGTACATCTCCTCGTGCGTCAGGCCGAGGAAACTTTGAATGGCACGCGGTCCCTCTGGGTTGAACTCCCACAAGCGAAGGGGCCGGCGTCTGCAAGGCTGGACTTAACGAACCAGCATGACTTGTATTACCACAACCAAATTAAAATCTCCCTCGAAGAGATCTCGAATGCGGCTTTGCAGTATAGGCACGTCCTTGGCTGGACCCCAGCTCAGGCCTCTGCTAACCCATGACATCAGTTGTGGTGGGGGGCCCGAGCAGAAAGCGGGGGCAGCCGCCCACTTGGCACTTCGGGGAGCCGTGACGTAAAACCACTCCCGTTGCCATAACTCGGACACGTCTGGACGGGAACCTTCCGGCCATGGAGCTCCTGCCCTTTTGCCTATTGATGCACCTCCGCACGCCGCCTGTTGCCCCTCGATCATCTTCGGCTTTACTTCAGAGGTCTTGAGCCATAGGCCGAAGTGAGGGTAACGCGGAGAAAGGCCTCACACACGACAATAAACATCGAGATGTGGAGAAAGGAGTCCGAAGCTAGATCGTGAAAATCTAGCCCGTAATAGAACATCAAACCCCTGACGAAAGGATCCAGAGTGAGGCCTAGATCTCGGAGGAAGTGGGAGACGAACAAAACGTTCTCGTTGGGTTCAGGAGTAGGGACGACCTGCCCTCGAGCAGGCAGCCGATGCGAAACCTCGGTGGTCAGGTATCTGGCCTCCCTCAACTTCTTAATGTCCTCTTCCGTAACGGAGGAGGGCATCCCTCGGCCTTGAAGGCTGGATCCGAACATGATTGAAGATCTGGAGCACCTAACCTGGGCTTTGGGTGTTAGAACTCGAGGCAGAGGAAGGGTTCGATTGAGCACGAGAGAGAAAAAGCAAAAACCTCGTCCCTTTATAAAGAGGGTGAATATCAAGCATCCTCTCCGTAGCCGTTTAGGACTTGCCTATAATCTAGGAGTCCTAGACATGGTTGGGTTCCCGATGACCACATTAATGAGAATCCCGTAATTAGGGGAACACGATCTCCGCTTCGGCAAGACGTGTCAAGAAACTGCCTCGAGTTATGTGTGGAGCTCGTTAAAAGAAACGGTTCGAATAATCACCGGGCCGTGACGTAACGTCATGCTGCCAAAACAAGCCAGCAAATTAGATCTGCGAAAACATTATTATCTCTGCGGTGGAATGTGGAACTTATTTTGCAGGGTCGGGCACTATCCTCGTATTCAAATTCTTCTGTCATGTATTCAGAGAAGGAACCCGCCTTGCAATGCCGAAGACAACTGCGCGTCGGACTCATTGTTATTGAAGCCTGGTTCAGGGGCTACTAAGGGAGTCCTGGATTAGGGGGTCTCCGGACAGCCCGACTATCTCCATTGACCGGACTGTTAGACTATGAAGATACAAGATTGAGGACTTCGTCTCGTGTTCGGATGGGACTCTACTTGGCGTGGAAGGCAAGCTAGGCAATACGTATATGGATATCTCCTCCTTTGTAACCGACCTTGTGTAACCTTAACCCTCTCCGGTGTCTATATAAACCGAAGGGTTTTAGTCCGTAGGACAACAATCACAACATACAATCATACCATAGGCTAGCTTTTAGGGTTTAGCCTCTCTGATCTCGTGGTAGATCTACTCTTGTACTACACATATCTTCAATATTAATAAAGTAGGACGTAGGGTTTTACCTCCATCAAGAGGGCCCGAACCTGGGTAAAACATCGTGTCCCCTGCCTCCTGTTACCATCCGGCCTAGATGCACAGTTCGGGACCCCCTACCCGAGATCCGCCGATTCTGACACCGACAGGTACAGAAGGTTGCGGCAGTGGAATTAGGTTTTTGTGGTGCTCCTAGATGTTTGGGGGGTACATGGATATATATAGGAGGAAGAAGTAGGTCGGTGGAGCAACGAGGGGCCCACGAGGGTGGAGGGTGCGCCCCCTGCCTCATGGCCGCCTCATTGATTGCTTGACGTCCACTCCAAGTATCCTGGTTCATGTTTGTTCCAAAAATAACGCTCCCGAAGGTTTCATTCCGTTCGGACTCCGTTTGATATTCCTTTTCGGCGAAACTCTAAAATAGGCAAAAAAAACAGCAATTTGGGCTGGGCCTCCAGTTAATAGGTTAGTCCGAAAAATAATATAAAAGTGTAAAAATAAGCCCAATAACATCCAAAATAGATAATATAATAGCATGGAGCAATAAAAAATTATAGATACGTTGGAGACCTATCAGTATCCCCAAGCTTAATTCCTGCTCGTCCTCAAGTAGGTAAATGATAAAAACAGAATTTTGATGTGGAATGCTTCCTAACATGTTTGCCAATGTAATTTTTCTTTATTGTGGCTTGATTGTTCAGATCCGAAAGATTCAAGATAAAAGTTTAATATTGACATAGAAATAATAATACTTCAACCATAGTACAATCATATCTTCTCAAAATAACATGGCTAAAGAAAGTTGTCCCTACAAAATCATATAGTCTGGCTATGCTCTATCTTCATCACACAAAATATTAAATCATGCACAACCCCGATGACAAGCCAAGCAATTGTTTCATACTTTTGATGTTCTCAAACTTTTTCAATCTTTACGCAATATATGAGCGTGACCCATGGATATAGCACTATGGTGGAATAGAATGGTGGTTGTGGAGAAGAGAAAAAAGGAGAAGATAGTCTCACATCAACTAGGCGTATCAACAAGCTATGGAGATGCCCATCAATAGCTATCAATGTGAGTGAGTAGGGATTGCCATGCAACGGATGCACTAGAGCTATAAGTGTATGAAAGCTCAACAAAAGAAACTAAGTGGGTGTGCATCCAACTTGCTTGCTCACGAAGACCTAGGGTAATTTGAGGAAGCCCATCATTGGAATATACAAGCCAAGTTCTATAATGTAAAATTCCCACTAGTTTATGGAAGTGACAACATAGGAGACTCTATATCATGAAGATCATGGTGCTACTTTGAAGCACAAGTGTGGAAAAAGGATAGTAACATTGTCCTTTCTCCCCTTTTCTCTCATTTTTTATTTTTTTATTTGGGCCTTTTTTTTCTTTTGGCCTCTTTTCTTTTTTTTTCGTCCGGAGTCTCATCCCGACTTGTGGGGGAAACATAGTCTCCGTCATCCTTTCCTCACTGGGACAATGCTCTAATAATGTTGATCATCACACTTCTTTTTAGTTACAACTCAAGAATTACAACACAATACTTAGAACAAAATATGATTCTATGTGAATGCCTCCGGCGGTGTACCGGGATATGCAATAAATCAAGAGTGACATGTATGAAATAATTATGAACGGTGGCTTTGCCACAAATACGATGTCAACTACATGATCATGCAAAGCAATATGACAAATATGAAGTGTGTCATAGCAAACAGAACGGTGAAAAGTTGCATGGCAATATATCTCGGAATGGCTATGGAAATGCCATAATAGGTCGGTATGGTGGCTGTTCTGAGGAAGGTATATGGTGGGTTTATGGTACCGGCGAAAGTTGCTCGGTACTAGAGAGGCTAGCAAATGTGGAAGGGTGAGGGTGCGTATAATCCATGGACTCAACATTATTCGTAAAGAACTCACATACTTATTGCAAAAATCTACTAGTTATCGAAACAAAGTACTACGCGCATGCTCCTAGGGGGATAGATTAGTAGGAAAAGACCATCGCTCGTCCCCGATCGTCACTCATAAGGAAGGTAATCAATAAATAAATAATTCTCCGACTTCATCACATAATGGTTCACCATACGTGCATGCTAAGGGAATCACAAACTTCAACACAAGTATTTCTCAAATTCACAACTACTCAACTAGCATGACTCTAATATCACCATCTCCATATCTCAAAACAATCATCAAGTATCAAACTCCTCTTAGTATTCAATGCACTTATAAGAAAGTTTTTATTATTGCCATGTTGTTCTAAAGGATTCTCAAAATAATATAAGTGAAGCATCAGAGATCAATTATTTCTATAAAATAGAACCACCGCCGTGCTCTAAAAGATATAAGTGAAGCACTAGAGCAAAAACTATATGGCTCAAAAGATATAAGTGAAGCACATAGAGTATTGTAATAAATTCCAATTCATGTGTGTCTCTCTCAAAAGGTGTGTACAGCAAGGACGATTGTAGTAAACCAAAAGGCAAAGAATCAAATCGTACCAGACGCTCCAAGCAAAACACGTATCATGTGGCGAATAAAAATATAGCTCCACATAAAGTTACCGATGAACGAAGACAAAAGAGGGGATGCCTTCCGGGGCATCCCCAAGCTTAGGCTTTTTGGTGTCCTTGTATTTTTCATTCGTGTGCCATGGGCATGCCCAATCATAGGCTCTTTCCACTCCTTGTTCCATAATCCATCAAATCTTTACCCAAAACTTTCAAACTTCACAACACAAAACTTAAATAGAAAATCTCGTGAGCTCTGTTAGCGAAAGAAAACAAAACACCACTTCAAGGCACTGTAATGAAATCATTCTTTATTTATATTGGTGTTAAACCTAATGTATTCCAACTTCTATATGGTTTATAACTCTTTTACTATCCATAGATTCATCAAAATAAGCAAACAACACACCAAAAACAGAATCTGTCAAAAACAGAACAGTCTGTAGTAATCTGTAACTAACACAAATTTCTGGAACCCCAAAAATTCTAAATAAATTGCTGGACGTGAGTAATTTATCTATTAATCATCTGTAAAAACAATTAACTAAATAGCACTCTCCAATAAAAAATGGCAGCAATTCTCGCGAGCGCTAAAGTTTCTGTTTTTTACAGCAAGATCAAAAAGACTTTCCCCAAGTCTTCCCAACGGTTCTACTTGGCACAAACACTAATTAAACACAAAAAAACACAACAAAAAAAGAGGCTAGATAAATTATTTATTACTAAACAGGAGCAAAAAGCAAGGTATAAAAATAAAATTGGGTTGCCTCCCAACAAGCGCTATCGTTTAACGCCCCTAGCTAGGCATAAAAGCGAAGATAGATCTAGGTATTGCCATCTTTGGTAGGCAATCCATAAGTGGCTCTCATAATAGATTCATATGGTAATTTAATTTTCTTTCTAGGGAAGTGTTCCATGCCTTTATTTAACGGAAATTGGAATTCAATATTCCCTTCCTTCATATCAATAATTGCACCAATCGTTCTAAGGAAAAGGTCTACCAAGAATAATAGGACATGAGGATTGCAATCTATATCAAGAATAATGAAATCTACGGGGAACAAACATAATTCCTATTTGCAACAATAATAACATCATTAATCTTTACCATAGGTTTCTTAATAGTGGAATCCGCAAGGTGCAAGTTTAAAGAACAATCATCAAATTCACGGAAACCTAGCAAATCACACAAAGTTTTTGGAATCGTGGAAACACTAGCACCCAAATCACACGAAGCATAGCACTCATGATCTTTAATTTTTATTTTAATAGTAGGTTCCCACTCATCATAAAGTTTTCTAGGGATAGAAACTTCCAACTCAAGTTTTTCTTCATAAGATTGCATCAAAGCATCAACGATATGTTTAGTAAAAGCTTTATTTTGACTATAAGCATGAGAAGAATTTAGCACGGATTGCAACAAGGAAATACAATCTATCAAAGAGCAATTATCATAATTAAATTCCTTGAAATCCAAGATAGTGGGTTCATTGCTATTTAAAGTTTTGACCTCTTCAATCCCACTTTTAACAATTTTTGCATCTAGATCTAAAAACTCCGAATCATTGGGACGCCTTCTAACTAAAGTTGACTCATCTCCAGTCCCATCATTATCAAGATTCATATTGCAAAACAAAGATTTAATAGGGCACATATCAATCAATTTTAGATCTTCATCTTTATTATCATGAAAACTAGAAGAACACACTTTCACAAAGCACTCTCTCTTAGCACGCATCCTAGTGGTTCTTTCTTTGCACTCATCAACGGAAATTCCCATGGCTTTGAGAGACTCATTGATATCATGCTTAGGTGGAATAGATCTAAGTTTCAAAGAATCAACATCAAGAGAAATTCTATCCATGTTCCTAGCCAACTCATCAATCTTAAGCAATTTTTCTTTAATCAAAGCATTGAAACTCTTTTGCAAACTAATAAATTCTTTAATATTAGATTCAAAATCAGAGGACATATTATTATAATTTCCATAAGAATTGTTGTAGGTATTACCATAATTATTAGAGGAATTACTAGGAAACGACCTAGAATTAAAATTAACCATAATTATTAGTGGAATTACTAGGAAATTACCACAATGTCGAGGATTGAAACAATCCTGTATTCCATTCCCTTTGTCTTGAATTGCCCAAGATTCGATCATCGGTGTCACCAAACCTAGTTCAATCTCGTTACCGGCAAGTTATGTTTACTCGTTCCATAATACAATATCCCTGTAACGCCCCGGACACACCCGCCGGTGGTCGTTACTCCTGGCGGGATCTAGACTGACCCCACAGATCAATACTAGTCTTTTCTACGCACTTTTTCCTCACTCATGTGCACCCGGGAGCAACTTCCCGGTCGGTCACCCATCCTGAAATTACTCCAAGCTGAGCAGGCTTAACGTTGGAGTTTGTCCGAATGGGCTTCCGGAAAAGAAGGAATTCCTCATTGATATGAGTAGTCTATCATCCCTCTTAAGCCAGGCTATCACATACACCCCCACTCAGAGGAACCGACGTCCTCGTCGGGGCACATGAACGTTCCCTCTTGGCACATACGTCTGTGCATCCAGTCTGGTACATGTGCCATGCCGGGTGCCACAACGGGTCACAAACGTCATGAACAACATGACCACGCACCTGTCTGCAAACATCCGTGTAACTGCGAGAGTTGGCTCTGATACCAACTTGTACCGCCCTGGACACACCCGCCGGTGGTCGTTACTCCTGGCGGGATCTAGACTAGCCCCACAGTTAAATACTAGTTTTTTCTGCGCACTTTTTCCTCACTCGTGCGCACCCGGGAGCAACTTCCTGGTCGGTCACCCATCCTGAAATTACTCCAAGCTGAGCACGCTTAACATTGGAGTTCTGTCCGAATGGGCTTCCGAAAAAGAAGGAATTCCTTATTGATATGAGTAGTCTATCATCCCTCTTAAGCCAGGCTATCATAATCCCCATGAGTAAACACATTAGTTAGATGATTGGAATATACTTAGGATGTTGTATTACCGAGATGGCCCAGAGTTATCTCTCCGTCACATGGAGTGACAAATCCCAGTCTTGATCCATGCAACCCAACTATTACCTTTCGAGATACCTGAAGAACACCTTTATGATCACCCAGTTACAAAGTGACTTTTGGTGCCCACAAAGCATTCTTCTGGTATTAGAGAGTGGCACGGTCTCATGGTCAAAGGAATAGACACTTGACATTAAGAAAGTTGTAGAAAATTAAACTAAGTGACATGATCAGATGCTAAGCAAGATTGGGTATGTCCATCACATCATTCTTCTAATGATATGATCTCGTTATTAAATTACAACTCATGTCTATGGTCAGGATGTTGGGGAGCGTACTAATTTCAAAAAAAATCCTATGCATACACTAGATCATGGTGATGCATAGCAACGAGAGGGGAGAGTATCATCTATGTACCATCGTAGACCGTAAGCGGAAGCGTCATGACAACACGGTTGATGTAGTCGTACGTCTTCACGATCGACCGATCCTAGCACTGAAGGTACGGAACCTCCATGATCTGCACACATTCAGCTCGGTGACGTCTCGCGAACTCACGATCCTATAGAGCTTCGAGGGAGAGCTTCGTCAGCACAACGGTGTGATGACGGTGATGATGATGCTATCGGACAGGGCTTCACCTAAGCACCACTACGATATGACCGAGGTGGATTATGGTGGAGGGGGGTATCGCACACGGCTTGAAACAATCAACTTGTGTGTCCTAGGGTGCCCCTACCCTCGTATATAAAGGAGCAAGGGGGAGGCCAGTCGGCCCTAGTGGCGCCAAAGGAGAGGAGGAATCCTCCTCCTAGTAGGAGTATGATTCATCCTTTCCTAGTCCTACTAGGAAGGGGGAAGGGGGAAGGAAAGAGAGGGAGAGGGAGAGGGAAAGAGGGGCCGCACCCCCTTGCCCTAGTCCTATTCGGACTCCCCTTGGGGGGGGCGACCTCCTGGGATACTGTCCTCTCTCTCCCCTAAGGCCCACTAAGGCCCAATACTTCCCCCGGGGGTTCCGGTAACCCCTCCGGCACTCCGGTTTTTCCAAAATTACCCGGAACACTTATGGTGTCCTAATATAGCCATCCAATATATCGATCTTTATGTCTCGACCACTTCGAGACTCCTTCTCATGTTCGTGATCATATCCGGGACTCCGAACTACCTTTGGTACATCAAAACACATAAACTCATAATACGGATCGTCACTGAACGTGGAGCGTGCGGACCATACGGGTTCGAGAACTATGTAGACATGACCGAGACATGTCTCCGGTCAATAACCAATAGCGGAACCTAGATGCTCATATGGGTTCCTACATATTCTACGAAGATCTTTATCGGTCAAACCGCATAATGATGTATGTTGCTCCCTTTGTCATCGGTATGTTACTTACCCAAGATTCGATCATCGGTATCTCAATACCTAGTTCATTCTCGTTACCGGCAAGTCTCTTTACTCGTTCCGTAATGCTACATCCCGTAACTAACTCATTTGCTACGTTGCTTGCAAGGCTTATAGTGATGTATATTACCGAGAGGGCCCAAAGATACCTCTCCGACAATCAGAGTGACAAATCCTAATCTTGATCCATGCCAACTCAACAAACACCATCAGAGACACCTGTAGAGAACCTTTATAATCAACAAATTACGTTGTGATGTTTGGTAGCACACAAAGTGTTCCTCCGGTATTCGGGAGTTGCATGATCTCATAGTCATAGGAACATGTATAGTTATGGAGAAAGCAATAGCAACAAACTAAACGATCATCATGCTAAGCTAACGGACGGGTCAAGTCAATCACATCACTCTCTAATGATGTGATCCCATTAATAAAATAACAACTCATGTCTATGGTTAGGAAACATAACCATCATTGATTCAACGAGCTAGTCAAGTAGAGGCAAACTAGTGACACTCTGTTTGTCTATGTATTCACACATGTACTAAGTTTCCGGTTAATACAATTCTAGCATGAATAATAAACATTTATCATGATATAAGGAAATATAAATAATAACTTTATTATTGCCTCTAGGGCATATTTCCTTCAGTCTCCCATTTGCACTAGAGTCAATAATCTAGATTACATTGTAATGATTCTAACACCCATGGAGTCCTAGTATTGATCATGTTTTGCTCGTGAGAGAGGCTTAGTCAATGGGTCTGCAACATTCAGATCAGTATGTATCTTACAAATCTCTATGTCTCCCTCCTTGACTTAATCGTGGATGGAATTGAAGCGTCTCTATATGTGCTTGGTTCTCTTGTGAAATCTGGATTCCTTTGCCAATGCAATTGCACCAGTATTGTCACAAAAGATTTTCATTGGACCCGATGCACTAGGTATGACACCTAGATCGAGTATGAACTCCTTCATCCAGACTCCTTCATTTGCTACTTCCGAAGCAGCTATGTATTCCGCTTCACACGTAGATCCGGCCATGACGCTCTGCTTGGAACTACACCAACTGACAACTCCACCATTTAATAAAAATACGTATCCGGTTTGTGACTTAGAGTCATCCAGATCAGTGTCAAAGCTTGCATCAATGTAACCATTTACGATGAGCTCTTTGTCACCTCTATATACGAGAAATATATCTTTAGTCCTTTTCAGGTATTTCAAGATGTTCTTGACTGCTGTCCAGTGATCCACTCCTAGATTACTTTGGTACCTCCCTGCTAAACTTATAGCAAGGCACACATTAGGCCAGGTACACAACATTGCATACATGATAGAGCCTATGGCTGAAGCATAGGGAACACCTTTCATTTTCTCTCTATCTTCTCAGGTGGTCGGGCATTGAGTTTGACTCAACTTCACACATTGTAATATAGGCAAGAACCCTTTCTTTGCCTGACCCATTTTGAAAGTTTTCAAAACTTTATCAAGGTATGTGCTTTGTGAAAGTCCAATTAAGCGTCTTGATCTATCTCTATAGATCTTGATGCCCAATATATAAGCAGCTTCACCGAGGTCTTTCATTGAAAAATTCTTATTCAAGTATCCTTTTATGATATTCAGAAATTCAGTATCATTTCCGTGTTGGGGAATGCAGTAATTTCAAAAAAGATCCTACGCACAGGCAAGATCATGGTGATGCATAGCAACGAGAGGGGAGAGTGTTGTCCACGTACCCTCGTAGACCGTAAGAGGAAGCGTTATGACAACACGGTTGATGTAGTCATACGTCTTCACGATCGACCGATCCTAGTACCGATAGTATGGCACCTCCGCGATCTGCACACATTCGGCTCGGTGATGTCCCACGAATTCATGATCCAGCAGTGTCGAGGGAGAGCTTCGTCAGCACGACGGCGTGATGACGGTGATGATGATGCTACAGGAACAGGGCTTCGCCTAAGCACCGCTACGATATGACCAAAATGGATTATGGTGGAGGGGGGCACCGCACACAGCTAAGAGATCAATGATCAACTTGTGTGTCTATGGGGTGCCCCCTGACCACGTATATAAAGGATGGAGGGAGGAGGAGGCCGGCTCTCATAGGGTGTGCCCAAAGTGTGCAGTCCTACTAGGACTCCCTAGTCCTAGTAGGATTCCACCTCCCACATGGAATAGGAAAAAGGGAAGGGAGAAGGAGAAGGAAGGAAGGGGGCATCCCCCTTCCCTAGTCCAATTCGGACCAGTCCATGGGGAAGGGGCGCAACCACCCTTGAGGCCTTTCTCTCCTTTCCCATATGGCCCATTAAGGCCCAATACGAATTCCCGTAACTCTCCGGTCCTCCAAAAAATACCCGAATCACTAAGAACCTTTCCGATGTCCGAATATAGCCTTCCAATATATTGATCTTTACATCTCGACCATTTCGAGACTCCTCGTCATGTTCCCGATCTCATCCGGGACTCCGAACAAACTTCGGTCATCAAATCACATAACTCATAATACAAATCGTCACAGAACGTTAAGCATGCGGACCCTATGTAGCGACCAGACCTCAAACGGTCTGATCTCTGTGCTTTAGTGTCATCCCTGGATCAGTAATGCTGACACACACAGTACTTGAAGGATTTATAACAGAGTAGCAATCACACACTTATTACATCGAATGTCTCAAAAGATAACTTATTACAGTAAAATATGGCTTAAGGCCATCTAACAATCATAACAGCGGAAGGCTTGGAAGATAAGTGAGTCCATCAACTTCAACGGCATCACTGAGTATAGAACCACGACCTAACGGCACCTTACTCGTCGTCTGAAAAGTCTGCAACATGAACGTTGCAGCCCGAAAACGGGTCAGCACATGGAATATGCTGGCAAAGTGACACATAGAGAATAATGAACAGAATAGGCTATTCTATATGCATATATGGCTGGTGGAAACCTCTATGGTTACAGTTTTGCGTAAAGCCAGTTTTTCCCTACTGCAAAGGAATAAATTTTATTTAATTATCATGGTGGTTGTTAAACATTGAGAATGTAGACACCCTCTCAATCCCAATTAAGCATCAACATAATAACCCAACAAAATTAATTAGAATAACATGATGAGATTCACATGATAATCCAAGTACTAGATACTCAGGATGTCCATAACTAGGGACACGGCTAACCATGATTAGTTTATACACTCTGCAGAGGTTTGCGCACTTTTCCCCACAAGACTCTATCTCCTCCGTTGGGATTCTCGCACTACATGGTGTTTGAGAAATGGATGACCGAGACATAGTCTTTCAGAAGCGGTAGCACCTTATGATCGGGTAGACCGTTACACCTACTTTCCCCTACATCTGCTAGTCTACCACTGTAAGAGTTCGCACGACTTAGTCAACTATGCTAGAGCCCATAGTAGCTTGTGGCTGCACACGGAAGTTTCTAGTATGAATAATCTCATGATCCCTTTGAGCCTGGGTGGCGGTCCATAAAGAAAAACGCAGGCAATCACTAGTAGAAAACAGGGCTTTGGTCCAGGCCGGGTCAGCCCATTAGTCCCGGTTCAGTCCAGAACCGGGACCAATGTGGGCATTGGTCCCGGTTCGTGAGCCCAGGGGGCCGGCCGGGCCACGTGGGCCATTGGTCCCGGTTCATCTGGACCTTTTGGTCCCGGTTGGTGGGATGAACCGGGACCAATGGGCCTCGCTCCTGGCCCACCACCATTGGTCCCGGTTGGTGGCTTGAACCGGGACCAAAGGCTCCCCTTTAGTCCCGGCTCATGTCACCAACCGGGACCAATGAGGTGCCTATATATACCCCTCGCTCGCGAGCAGAGCACCCTAGTGCTCTGTTTTTCTCTGGCCGTGGGGGAGAGGGCTTGGTGGTGCTCTAGCTCACCTCCTATGCACACAAGGTGTTCAATGGAATGCCCGAGCCACACTACTTAATCTTTCTCCTCTCCAAGCTCGACCTCCAAGCTCCATTTTCCATAATATTTGTCTAGGTTTAGCGGTCCGTCACGCCCCGTCCCCATCTTCACCGCCGTCGATCACCCGCGCCGAGCTCATCGCCCGCACCACCGTGGTGAGCCTCTTGTTCTTATCTTCTTTCTGAAAGGAAAAATATTCTTACTTGTATGTTTACATAGATACTTGTATTATTTTCTTACTTTTATTATTGCATCTTATATAGTGCGATGGTTTTGGTATCCGCCCCCGTCGTCCCTCGTCCTGTCTATGATTCGGATGTGGTATATATATTATCTTTATAACTATTGGTTCATTTATTGTTTATGAAAATTATGCCGACCAACGTGACATAGATTTTATTTATGTAGGATGTATGTGAATCGGAAATGCCAACCGACCCTATTGTCGAGAGGTTAAATTTAGTTGAATAAGAAAACAATTTGTTGAAGGAAAAAATAAAAAAAAATGAGGAGGAGGAGATGATATTGGAGTTGCATGTTGCGGATGTCGTCGATGATCACAAGATCAAGATGGATGCAATGCGCTTGAAGATTAGAAAGATTAGAAAATATGCCATTCATACCGAGGCTTGGTATCATTATGCCGTTGGATCAATTGTTACCTTGGTTGCGATTATGATCGCATTTGTTTTCGCATTGAAATGTTTTACATAGTTTCAATATATGGTTCAATTAATTAGATGCTTTGGAGAGCTATATGTTGTTAGATGAGAACTATGTATGCACTTTGGTTTTATTGTGATGATGAACTTCTATTAATTTGGACACTTAATTATATATAATGCACACAGATGAACCGGCAATGGATGTACGGTGATAGACACACCTGCGAGTACATTAAGGGCGTGCATGAGTTTCTCGATGCGGCTGAGGCAAACAAGCAGAATGGTTTTATGTGTTGTCCATGCACTGAATGTGGGAATACGAGGTCTTACTCTAACCGGAAAATCCTTCACTCCCACCTGCTTTACAAGGGTTTCATGCCACACTATAATGTTTGGACGAGGCATGGAGAAATATGGGTTATGATGGAAGACATCAAAGAAGAAGAGTACGATGACAACTATGTGCCCCCTGAATACGATGATGCTGTAACAGGGGGAGCTGGTGAAGATCAAGAGGAAGCAGACGATGTGCCCAATGATGCTGCAACGGGTGAAGCTGCTGAAGATCAAGAGGAACCAGACGATGTGCCCGATGATGATGATCTCCGCCGGGTCATTGTCGATGCAAGGACGCAATGGGAAAGTCAAAAGGAGAAGCTGAAGTTCGATCGCATGTTAGAGGATCACAAAAAAGGGTTATACCCCAATTGCGAAGATGGCAACACAAAGCTCGGTACCGTACTGGAATTGCTGCAGTGGAAGGCAGAGAATGATGTGGCTGACAAAGGATTTGAGAAGCTACTGAAAATATTGAAGAAGAAGCTTCCAAAGGATAACGAATTGCCCGACAGTACATACGCAGCAAAGAAGGTCGTATGCCCTCTAGGATTGGAGGTGGAGAAGATACATGCATGCCCTAATGACTGCATCCTCTACCGCGGTGCATACAAGGATCTGATCGCATGCCCGGTATGCGGTGCATTGCGGTATAAGATCAGACGAGATAACCCTGGTGATGTTGATGGCGAGCCCCCCAGGAAGAGGGTTCCTGCGAAGGTGATGTGGTATGCTCCTATAATACCACGGTTGAAATGTCTGTTCAGAAACGAAGAGCATGCCAAGTTGATGCGATGGCACAGTGAGAACCGAAAGAAATATGGGAAGTTGAGAGCACCCGCTGACGGGTCACAGTGGAGAAAAATCGAGAGAAAGTACTGGGATGAGTTTGCAAAGGACCCAAGGAATGTATGGTTTGCTTTAAGCGCGGATGGCATTAATCCTTTCGGGGAGCAGAGAAGCAATCACAGCACCTGGCACGTGACTCTATGTATGTATAACCTTCCTCCTAACCTTTCGGGGAGCGGAAGTTCATTATGATGCCAGTTCTCATCCAAGGCCCTAAGCAACCCGGCAACAAAATTGATGTGTACCTAAGGCCAATAGTTGAAGAACTTTTATAGCTGTGGAATGGAAACGGTGTACGTACATGGGATGAGCACAGACAGGTGGAATTTAACCTTAAGGCGTTGCTGTTCGTGACCATCAACGATTGACCCGCTCTCAGTAACCTTTCAGGACAGACAAACAAAGGATACCACGCATGCACGCACTGTTTAGATGACACTGAAAGTATATACCTGGACAAATGCAGGAAGAATGTGTACCTGGGCCATCGTTGATTTCTTCCGACCAACCATCAATGTCGAAAGAAAGGCAAGCATTTCAAAGGCGAGGCAGATCACCGGAAGAAGCCCGCCAGGCGCACCGGTGATCACGTGCTTGCTATGGTCAATGATTTACACTACATAATCTTTGGAAAGGGTCCCGGTGGACTAGCTGTTCTGAATGACGCCGAGGGACACGCACCCATGTGGAAGAAGAAATCTATATTTTGGGACCTACCCTACTGGAAAGACCTAGAGGTCCGCTCTTCAATCAACGTGATGCACATGACGAAGAACGTTTGCGTGAACCTGCTAGGCTTCTTAGGCGTGTATGGGAAGACAAAAGATACACCAAAGGCACAGGAGGACCTGCAATGTTTGCACGAAAAAGACGGCATGCCTCCGAAGCAGTATAAAGGTCCTGCCAGCTATGCTCTTACAAAAGAAGAGAAAGAAATCTTCTTTGAATGCCTGCTCAGTATGAAGGTCACGACTGGCTTCTCGTCGAATATAAAGGGAATAATAAATATGCCAGAGAAAAAGCTTCAGAACCTAAAGTCTCATGACTGCCACGTGATTATGACGCAACTGCTTCTGGTTGCATTGAGGGGGCTTCTACCGAAAAACGTCTGATTAGCCATTGTGAAGCTATGTGCATTCCTCAATGCAATCTCTCAGAAGGTGATCGATCCAGAAGTCGTACCAAGGCTAAGGAGTGATGTGGCGCAATGTCTTGTCAGTTTCGAGCTGGTGTTCCCACCATCCTTCTTCAATATCATGACGCACGTCCTAGTTCATCTAGTCGACGAGATTGTCATCCCGGGGCCCGTATTTCTACACAATATGTTCCCCTTTGAGAGGTTCATGGGAGTCCTAAAGAAATATGTCCGTAACCACGCTAGGCCAGAAGGAAGCATCTCCATGGGCCATCAAATAGAGGATGTTATCGGGTTTTGTGTTGACTTCATTCCTGGCCTTAAGAAGATAGGTCTCCCTAAATCGCGGTATGAGGGGAGACTAACTGGAAAAGGCACTCTTGGAAGAGACCCAATAATATGCAGGGACGGATATTCTTAGTCTCAAGCACACTACATAGTTCTACAGAACTCTACCTTGGTGACCCCGTATGTTGATGAACACAAGAACAGTCTGCGCTCCAAACACCCGGAGCAGTGCGACGACTGGATTACATGTGAACACATCAGGACTTTCAGCAGTTGGTTGGAAACACGTCTCAAAGGTGACAACACTGTTTGTGATGAGTTGTACTTGTTGTCCAGGGGACCATCTTTGACTGTATTGACTTACAAAGGATACGAGATAAATGGGAATGCATTTTACACGATCGCCCAAGATCAAAAGAGCACCAACCAAAATAGCGGTGTCTGCTTTGATGCAGCAACCGAGAGCGGAAAGGACACATATTATGGTTACATAGTGGACATATGGGAACTTGACTACGGACCTGATTTTAAGGTCCCTTTATTTAAGTGCGGGGTACAGGTAGACCCATAGTACGGAATGACAACAGTGGATCTGAAAAATCTTGGGTACACTGACGAACCGTTCGTCCTAGCCAATGATGTGGCACATGTTATCTATGTGAAGGACATGTCTACCAAACCGAGAAAAAGAAAAGATAAGGAAGCGAATACATCATACGATGAGCCAAAGCGCCACATAGTTCTTTCAGGAAAAAGGGACATCCTGGGAGTGGATGGCAAGACAGACATGTCTGAAGATTATGAAAAGTTTCATGAAATTCCTCCCTTCAATGTCAAGGCTGACCCAAGCATCCTGATAAACAATAAAGATTATCCATGGTTACGGCGCAATAAGCAAATGACACAAGCGAAGAAAAAGTGAAGACTTTCTCCCGCAACTATTATGATGATACCATGCCAACTTTGTAACACACGGACATGCTACCATTGTCCGTTTTGTACATGCACATGCTATGTGGGTGAAATTATGATACCATGCCAACTTTCAACTTTTTCAGAGTTCATTTGAAATGCTTTCATGTCTTATGGTTCGGCCCTCGTAATACCATGACCATTAGTCCCTGGCCCATGCCACCTTTCAACTTTCAACTTTCTAAAACTAATGGCACTAACAGAAAGTTTATAATTTTGCTCCTCGCCCCTGGCCCATGACCATTAGTCCCGGTTTGTGCCACAAACCTGGACTAAAGGGTTGGTCCTCGTTGCGGGCAGAGTTTAGTCCCACGTCGCCAACCGAAGGGGGCTCACACCGGTTTATAAGCCCTTCCCTCTCTGCCTTGTTGAGCTCCTCTCAAAGTGAAAATAGATGCCCTAATAGAGAAAAGTTTAACCTAAATTCATAGTGAATTTCTCTGAAATTCATAGAAATTTACTAGGAATTTAGGTTGAATTTTCATTTTTTTAGTAAGTTAATCACAAACTTGTGATTCAAACAATTTTCAAAGAATTCAAATTTTAACGATTCAAATTTGAAAACTAATGGCACTAACAGAAAGTTTATAATTTTTCTAAAACTAATGGCACTCACAGAAAGTTTATAATTTTGCTAACCTAAAAGCAAACAGAATTAAAAATTAAAGCAAAAAACAAAAGAAAATAAATAATACAAAAAACAAATCAAAAAAACAGGAAAAAAAACTATTTTTATAGTAAAGTTAATCACAAAATAAAATAAATAAAGCAACAAAGAAAACAAAAAAACTAAAAAAGTGTTTTCAAATTTGAAAACTAATGGCACTAACAGAAAGTTTATAATTTTTCTAAAACTAAAAGCAAGAAGAATAAAAAATAAAGCAAAAAACAAAAGAAAATAAATAATGCAGAAAACAAAACAAAAAAACTAGAAAAAATAGCAACAATAAGTATTTTGTTGTAAGTAGAAAGAAAATAAAATAAATAATGCAACAAAGAAAACAAAAAAACCAAAAAGTGTTTTCAAATTTGAAAACTAATGGCATTAACAAAAAGTTTATAATTTTTCTAAAACTAAAAGCATAAAGAATTAAAAAATAAAGGAAAAAACAAAAGAAAATAAATAAAGCAACAAAAAAACAAAAAATGCCACCTACTGGGCCCCCACGGCCTGAATACGACTAGAAACCCATCCAAGGGCCAGGATTTAGGCCCACAGGAGGCCCATTAGGCCCACAGGCATACCAGTGACAATTAGGCCCGTAAGCCTGCAATGGAGAGGAGCTCGAGAGGGGTGCGGCAGTGGGGCTTATAAACCACTGTGCACCCCTCTCAACTAGCGAGGTGGGACTAAACTTTCGACGCAGCAGCCGCACAAGGCCTTTGGTCCCAGTTGGTGGCACCAACCGGGAGTAAAGGGGGGCATTGGTCACGGTTCGTGGCACAAACCGTGACCAATGCCCCCCTTTAGTCCCGGTTGGTGCCACCAACCAAGACCAAAGGCCGCCGCTTCCCGCCCTTTGGGCTACTGAAAAGAGGCCTTTGGTCTTAGTTGGTGGCACCAATCGGGACTGATGCCCACCTTTAGTCCCGGTTGCTGCCACGAACCGGGACTAAAGGCTCTGCTATATAAGTCCACACTTAGGAAAATTTTGCCAACTGCTCCATTCCCCATCGCTGACGCCGCCAGGCTGCTCGTCCTTCTCATCGCCGTCGCCGCATCCTGCCCCATCCCCGCGTGCTTGCCGTCGCTGCGCCCTGCCCCGTCGCCGTCGCCGTGCCCTGTCACTGTCGTCCTCGTCGCGCCCTCCTGCCCGTCGCTGGCCGCCCTGCCCCGAGCTCGCTGCCGTCCGCCCTGCCCCGAGCCCCGCCTCCTCGTCCCCGTCGCCGTGTGCCGCCCCGAGCCCGCGGCCGTCCCCGTTGCCGTGTGCCACCCCGAGCCCGTCGTCCCCGTCACCGCGTGCCGCCCCGCGCACGCCGTCCCCGTCGCCGGCATCCCCGAGCCCGCCGTCCTCCATCCCATTGCTGGCCTCCTCTCCCCGTCGCCGCCCACCCCTAGTGAGCTCCCCCCTTTCCCATCCCCGTCGCCGACGACGCCACCCATTGCCGCCACTGCTCTCTGTTTATGGATATGGCTATATATGCATGTATTTTCTCTATGTATATATGTTCATATATGCAAAAGTTACATTTTTAGAAAATCATCTATATATGTTCATATATGGAAAAGTTCTATATGAATGGGGCTATATGTATGTTCATGGAAAATAATTTTGCTCGATGATCTTTTTGTTCACGATGTTCATATAATTTTTTTCATGTATGTATAAATGTCGATATGAATTGTACCTATGATGTTTTTTTATTCATAGATGAATATGTATGTGGCTATATATGTGTATGTGGCTATGTGAATATGCAAAGAAGAGGAGATGAAGAAGATGATATATTTTCTTATTCGTGGGTGTGTCGAGAGGGTCATCGATAACTTTAGTGAATTTAGGTTATTTTCATTTTAGGTCATTTTAGGTTGTGGGTGTGTCGAGAGGGGGGCCAAGGGGTCGAGGGTCGTCGAACATGAGAGGGGGGGT
>NC_041384.1:569834081-569854836 GCF_002162155.2 Triticum dicoccoides | reverse complement strand
GATCTCCTCTATTCTTTCTTCTCCTCTTTTTTTCTTCTTCTTCCTCTTTTTTTATCGGGAACGAGGGTCGTCGAGGGTCGCCGAGCAGTAGAGGAAGAAGAGGATAAAAAAGAAGAGGAAGAAAAAAAAAGAGAGGGGTCGACGGTCGCCTAGGTGTCGAGGGTCGAGAGGGGGTCTAGGGTCGCCGAGAGGGGAGAGGAAGACGAGGAGAAATAAATAAGAAGAAGAAAAAAGAAGAAAAAGAAGAGGAGCAGAAGAAAGGAATAGAGGAGAAGAAGAGAAAAATAGAATATATATTCTATTTTCTCTTTTCTCCTCTATTCCTTTCTTCTTCTCCTCTTTTTTTTCTTCTTTTTTTTCTTCGACACGTGGGGGGCGGGTCGAGAACGTCGGACATTCATGAGAGAGGCGAGGAAGAAGGGGAAGAAGAGGGAGAAGAAGAGGAGAGGAAGAAGAGGAAGTCTTCTCCTCTATTCTTTCTTCTCTTCTCCTTTCTTCTTCTTCCTATATGTATTAGTTTTTTTATTTAGGTTGTTAATTAGTAGATATTAATTTTGTTCATATATGTATGGATGCATGTGATATGTATGTATGTATGCATGTATCGGGTATGTCGTTGTCGATATACCCCCTACCCGATAACTTCGACATGAGGGGGTCGAGAGGGGGTCTAGGGTCACCGAGGAGTCGAGGGTCGTCGAACATGAGAGGAAGAAGAGGATAAAAAAAGAAGAGGAAGAAGAAAAAAATAGAGGAGAAGAAAGAATAGAGGAGTTCTTCTCCTCTATTCTTTCTTCTCCTCTTTTTTTCTTCTTCTTCCTCTTTATTTTATTGGGAACAAGGGTCGTCGAGGGTCGCCAAGCGGTAGAGGAAAAACCCTAAATAGCAAGTATCGTGGGTGTGAGACACATGTGGCCGTCAGTGTCGGACACTACATCCACGTCCCACAAATGGCGCGGGCTTCGACGCCCACGTCACTTGTGGGACGTGGATGTAGTGTCCGACACCGACGGCCACATGTATCTCACACCCACGATACTTGCTATTTAGGGTTTCCTCTACCGCTCGGTGACCCTCGACGACCCTCGTTCCCGATAAAAAAAAGAGGAAGAGGAAGAAAAAAAGAGGAGAAGAAACAATAGAGGAGTTCTTACTCCTACTCCTCTATTCTTTCTTCTCCTCTTTTTTTTCTTCTTCCTCTTCTTTTTTTATCCTTGAAGCGTTGTCGAGGCCACCCCAAACCCTAGAGAAGCAGCGTCGAGGCCACCCCAAACCCTAGAGAAGCAGCGTCGAGGCCACTAATTAATATTAGTTCTACGTTTGCCACTAATATATCCATCTGTCATGTTTGAATAATAATTGCCATGTTGTAAATATTTGTAGAAACTATGGACACCGCCCGAGACGAAGTACAAGAAGAGTTGTTGGCTATCTGCCATGTTGTAAATATCCATCTGTCACATAATCGCACGAGGAAGTGATGCCGTCTGCTCGTTGTTTCTCAACGACACCGATGGTCTGGAAGCAGCTGGCTATGATTATGATGGCTCCGGTGACCTAATGCCGGTGCAAGAAGGAGACCGTGAGGATGGCTCCGGTGACCCAATGCCGGTGCAAGAAGGAGACCGTGATGACATCTCCGGTGACCGAACCGAGTCCGGCCAGGTATATATATTAGTTAAGCTTCTGTTGACTAGATAATTGATGCATTCATTGTTTTGGTATGTACACATATTAATTAAGTCTTTGTTCTTTTTTCTAGCCCTCCAAATCGAGCACAACTTCGGTAAAGAGACGAGGCCCGAAGAAAAAGTTGAGCTTGGATGAAAAGTTTGAGATCATAGCAATCGCGCCCCAACGGCCAACCGATTGAACCCCTCCGGACAAAGAGCGCATTTGTTGCTCAGTGCGGGGTTTTGGTTAGGGACAAGATCCCGATCAGCATCCAGCAATGGTTAAAGCCAGCTACAGAAGACCCTGAGGTGTCTTATGTCAATGATATGCAGAAAAATGATCTTTGGACTGAGCTGAAGTCAAATTTCACCCTACCGCTAGAGGATGATCCAGAGAAGCGAGTTAAAGAGCAATTAATCAAGTCTTTTGCTCTTAAGAGGATGGCAGAACTATTCAGGAGGTGGAAGAAAGAGCTGAATAAGTTTGTCGAAAATAAAGAGACACCAGAATTCAAGGGCAGATATGAGAAGATCAGAGATCACTGGCCCGCATTTGTGGCCAACAAGACATCATAAAAGAGTAAGAAGATGTCGGTGACAAACAAGAAAAATGCTGCGAAGAAGAAGCATCACCATCGCACGGGGTCAGGTGGCTACCTCGTAGCCCGGCCTAAGTTTGCCAAGACTAAGCATGATCTGGTTGATAAAGGGATCGAACCAGAGACAATTAACTGGCCAGACCGTTGCCGGACTTGGTTCTTCGGGGCTGGCGGAACCTTGGACCCTGTAACAGCGAAGTGCATTTGGACGAACGATCAAATGGACATACCAGTCAGGAAGCTTCAGCAGTATATCGAAGCAGCGCAGCAAGGGACGTTCTTTCCAGATAGAGAGAACAACGAGCTCACAATGGCCCTCGGGAATCCTGAGCACCCTGGACGGACATGAGGCACGCCAGGCTCCATTCCATGGAAGGTTGGGTTTCCGGACACAGGCGGTTATAAATCCCAGGAGAGGAGGAAAAAATTGCAGCAGATCCAAATGCAGGCGCTGCAAGAAATGGTACAAGCAATAGAGGAACGAGAAGCAAATCGCAGCAAACATACTGCCGAAGCTTCCCCTGAAGCTACCCCGCCATCTCAGCGGAGAAGCAGTGTGGCTTCCACCGAGCTGCTTCAGCCGGAGCATGCCTTGATGGCTCCTGCCAGCTATCCCGTGGATGCTATCACGGAGTCTCAAAATTGCCACCTTATGACGCAATGGATGAATTTGAAGGTCAAGGCGGCTGTTGGCTCTGTTTATCCTACTGAACCCGGTGCAACTTTTCACTGCCGGCTGATTCCAGAAGGATATGCTAGGGTGATGGTGGATGGAATAACGGAGGGATTTGAAGACCTCCAGCCTGACCACCCTACCCGTGAAGGGGAGACTAGGCTAGGGTCTGCTCTGAAGACTCCATGCCTATGGCGGAAGGAGCTCATCAACCTTCCGAACTGGACGCCTCCGCCTCCTCCTCCTCCTCCGGCAAGTCAGGGCACTCCGCCTCCTCCACCGCCTCCTCCTCTGGCGAGTCAAGGCACTCCGCCTCCTCCACCGCCTCCTCCTCCGGTGAGTGACGATCAGGGCACTCGACAGGATCCTTCTCCGGTGCGTGGCGACACTCCGCCTCCTTCTCCACCTGTGCCGACGCGCCCGAGCAGCCAGCCTCCTCCTTCTCCGCCTCGTCAGCAAGGGTGGAATAGACCTGCCACCGCTCCGGCTGCTCCGGCCGCTCCGTCTGCTCGGCCGGCGTCTAGCAGTACAGCCAGAGGCGGGAGGACATACAGATTCGGTCCTTCTCTGAAGACTCCAGAGAAGTTGCCATACGAGAGGACCCCGGAGGAGAATGCGAAGATCGCGCAAACCGAAGTGGATGACTGGTTTCAAGGGTTGAAAGCAAAGAGACATCCACCTTCAGAGGAGAAGGTAGATCCGGTGAAAGTGAAACGCACTCTGGCTGCCCTGACAAAACCACCCAAGTCTCCGCCGAAAGGAAACTATGAGTGCATTATCGGAAAGGAATTTGCCGAAGCGGAGCGGTCGGGAAGTACTGTTAGTGATCAAAGGCTAAAAGAACGACGAGCTGGGAAACAAATTGCCCAGCTCGGCGAACAAGCAAAGCAATCGTGCCCCCCGCTCAAGGTGCCTAGCGACAACGTCGCTAATGATCCGAGGATGGTGCCCGGTTATAGCAATCTTTCCGATTACCTGCCCGATGATGTACATTATGAACTCATGGAGGTGCAGATACAAAGATACGAGTACGGGAAGCCTCTCGTCAAAGATGAAAGATCTCTATCGACGATGATGCGAAGATTGCATGATTTGTACTTGAAAATCTGTAGAGACTCTGGGGGGAGGAGTACTTTGTATGTGAAAGTTAAAAAGGAGCATGACCTCATTGGAATTGAATTGTTGCCTGTTTCATTTGAGGAGTTCTTTCAGTTTTTCAATTAATTGGCCCTCAATAAAACAAGGTCACCTGCTACTGTCTGTAAGTAGTACTACTTCTGTCATTAAGTCTCTCTATATAGCTCAGCTCTTTCATTGCATGTATTTATAATCATCCTCACTATATTATGCAGATTGAAGATCGCCGAATTGAAGAAAAGACAAGTCGGTGATATTGGGTTCATTAACACATATCTCATAGATGCAACTCAGGTTAAATTTCGTGCCGCAGATACCGAGGCCAACTTGCTACGATTGTTGGTAATAAATGAAAACAAAGATATAATACTCTTTCCTTACAACTTCAAGTGAGTGTTACTGTCTTGTGCGTATTCGGTTTCCCTTATATATATTAGTCAAGGTTATAGTAATGTAATTGATGAGTTATGCATGTGTGTGCAGTTACCACTATATTCTCCTAGAGATTAAGCTTGAGCAGGGACTAGTAACTGTCTTAGACTCAAAATGAAAAGATCCCCAGGACTATGCGGATATGACTCAAATGCTCAAGAAGTAAGTTAAATCGATCATTATCCACCATATCAGCAACTTTGTTCATTTCCTGATATATCAAGTAATTGTTTTGTTTGTTTGGCAGGGTTTGGAAAAAAATTCTCCAAAAGAGCTCCAGGACTCCCGAAGAAGCTGTTTAGACACCCGAAAGTAAGTACTATAGTAGCATGTTCCGCGCATCTCCTATTGATTTGGCATTCTTGCTTATTAGTTTGATTGACCTCTATTTCTTGTAAATTGGTTGTGGCAGGAAAAAAAGGGAATGATTTCTGTGGATACTACGTTTGCGAGTCCATCCGCCACACGACCTGTGAGCAGGGCTACACTGACGAACAATATGAAGTACGTAAATAACAACATTCACAATTTTATTTTATTACCATCATTTGTGTTGAGTTTCATTCATTCATATATATATATATATATATATATATATATATGTATGTATTGACCCCCTTCTTCAAATTAGATGTTTCGTAAGCGGGATGAACTCCTAGCACCAGCTCGCATGCGAGCAATTCAAGAGGAATTGGCGGCATTCTTTCTTGACCACATGATCGCTGAAGACGGAGAATACTATGTGGACCATGAGTCCGTATAATTATATTTGTAAGAGATAATTATTGTATATATGTAGCCGGTAGTGTCGGATAGATATACGAGAACTTGTTGTTCGACCAATCTCTCGGAGAAGGAGAGGTGGTCGACATCACTTCTCTCTGTATGCATATATGTTCATGACGATCTTCTGTTTCCTTCGTTTGCTTACTAGCTAGCTAGCGTGTTTAGTCCTCTCTATACGTATGTATAGTACGTAGCATCGACCAAGCACGGACATAAGAGAGGACACTTCTCTCTATTAATTATAGCTAGCTAACACAATATATGAAACACCTAAATTAACCCCCCAAAACCCCCAAAACCCCCAACCCCCCCCCCTTTCAAAAAAAAACAAAAAAACCAGCCACAGAAATGCTGACGCGTGGATGCCTATTGGTCCCGGTTGGTGCCACCAACTGGGACCAAAGGGTCTCCTGCCTGGGCTCCGTGCACAGGCCACGTGGAGGCCCATCAATCCTGGTTCTGGATTGAACCGGGACTAAAGGGGCAGGGCATTAGTACCGACCCTTTAGTCCCGGTTCAGAAACCGGGACAAAAGGCCCTTACGAACCGGGCAACAGGCCCTTTTTCTACCAGTGAATCACTGGAATACCCAAGTGCCTCAATCCACCCAGATGTGTATTAAAGTTGCCACCTTAAACAAACCATTAATAAACAATCTCACATTTGTCATGGATACACTCACCCAATCCACGTCTACTAGCATAGCATCTCAAAATAAGCAAACGTAGAAGTAACTCCCAAGGGTTTGATAATAAAACAGGTAATATGTACTACCTCATCTACTTTCCCAGAACCCACAATTTAATTAGATCATAATCATGCAATGTTTGAGGATTGATCTAATGCAATAAAACTGGGTAGTAAGAGGTATGATCAAAGTGTTACTTGCCTTGCTGATGATCCGCGTAACCTAGAGATTCAAAGTAGCAAGCGGCGCACTCCGGGTACTCTATCGCAAACAAACAAGCATATGATAAGTACTCATCTAATGAACAGGCAAAACTCAAATAAGAAATACAACCATAAAGTTCAACTTAAGAAGTCCGGTTTGCAAAAAGAATCAAATCGAACGAAGCAACGAAAGTCAAACGACGAAAGAAACAAGCTTCGTTTACTAATCTGGATCTAAGTCAAATTTTATAGATGCAAAAACTTGTTTGAGTTGGTTAAACGGAAAGAGGGTTTCGAGATGAAACTCCAGGCGCTTGAATCGCCTGATTCCGATAAACGAGCGAAAAGTTAAACTAAAACGAAAATCGGATCTGAAATCGCGATCAGAAATAATCACAGAAATTCCGAGAAAAAGAAAAACGATGAACAGACTAACGAACGAACGTTCGCTGTCTGTGGCTAAACGACGAAAACCGTTTGTAAAAACGAACGAAATAGCGGCCGTTCGCTAAATAACTAAATCGACGAAAATAAACCGAACTAGATCTGAAAAAAAAGGATCTAAGTTTTAAAAAAACCGATCGGTTTTCTAAAAAAATCGACGGCTACCTCGATTCCGGCGAGATCCGGCGAGTCGGCGACGACAGGTGGGTTCGGTGGGGCGGCGGCGAGCTCCGGCGAGTCGGCGCGGGCGGCGGCGGCGGCGGGCGGCAGCGTGGGCGGCGGCGGCGGGCTAGGATTAGGGTTTCGGGTGGGGTGGCTATAGCGGGCCTCGGGGCGCGGCTTATAAAGACTGGCCGGGCTAAGTGTCCTAGTCGGACACGGGCCGGTAAGGTCGGTTCGTTTTTTTTAAATAATTTGACGTACAGAAAAAGAAAGAAAATAAATATTAAACGGACTCCAAAAATCCCGAGATAAATTTTCCCTGACTTCTAAAATCAAGCCGGAGAAGGTGAACATTTTTTTGGGGCCTAAATGCAATTTTGAAAAACGCGCATTTTTCCTATATTCAAATAAAACAGCAAAAAAATCCAACATAAAATCTTATTTGATCTTTTTATTAAATCCTCAATATTTCTTTATTTTGGGAAAGTCATTTAATTCCCTCTCACTTATTTTTATAATTTAAATGATTGAAGATAAAATAAATAAAATCAAATGATCCTATTTTCAAAATTTGAGAAAAACCCAAATATGAAAATAACGAAATCCCCAACTCTCTTCGTGGGTCCTTGAGTTGCGTAGAATTTCTGGATCAGGCCCAAAAGCAATAAAATATGATATGCAATGATGATCTAATGTATAATATTCCAAATTGAAAATTTGGGATGTTACAAACCTACCCTCCTTAAGATGAATCTCGCCCTCGAGATTCAGGCTGGCTAGAAAATAGGTGAGGGTGGTCCTTGAGCAAATCTTCCTCTCGCTCCTAGGTGGCTTCATCCTCGGTGTGGTGGCTCCACCGAACTTTACAAAACTTGATAACTTTGCTGGGGGTTACTCGGCTGGCATATTCGAGAATCTTGACTGGTTTCTCCTCATAGGTCAAATCACTATCCAACTGAATGGCTTCCAGTGGTACTGTATCTCTCAGTGGTATATCAGCCATCTCTGTGTGGCACTTCTTCAACTGGGAAACATGGAACACATCGTGAACTCCTGACAATCCTTCGGGAAATTCCAACTTGTAAGCAACTTCTCCCAGACGCTCCAAAACTTTGTATGGTCCCACAAAACGTGGCGCTAATTTTCCCTTAACTCCAAAGCGCTTAACTCCTCGAAGCGGGGATACATGGAGATAAACTCTGTCTCCGACTTTGTAAACTATCTCCTTGCGTTCAGAATCTGCGTAGCTCTTCTGCCTGGACTGGGCTACCCTGAGCCTATCGCGAATCAATTTCACTTTTCGTTTAGACTCCTTAATCAAATCCGGTCCAAACAACTCGCGGTCTCCAACTTCATCCCACGAAAATGGTGTTCTGTACCTTCTTCCGTACAATGCTTAGAAAGGGGCCATCTTCAAACTGGATTGATAACTGTTGTTGTAAGAGAACTCCACATATGGCAAGTTGTCATCCCAACTAGATCCATAATCTAGCGCACAAGCTCTCAGCATATCCTCCAAAATCTGATTGACTCTGTCGGTCTGTCCATCTGTCTGCGGGTGAAAAGCTGTACTGAACTCTAGCCTGTTACCCAAAGTTTCATGCAACTGATTCCAGAACTTTGAGGTAAACTGGGTTGCTCTATCGGATACAATGCTCCTCGGAACTCCATGCAGACATACGATCCTGGTCATATATATCTTTGCCAACTTAGCACTGTTGTAAGTGGTCTTTACTGGGATGAAATGAGCTACCGTTGTCAAGCAATCGACTACAACCCATATCGAGTCATAGCCTGAACGGGTCCTGGGTAATCCCGTGATAAAATCCATGCCTAGCTTATCCCACTTCCATTCGGGTATCGGCAATGGTTGTAGAAATCCTGCTAGCTTCTGATGTTCTGCCTTTACTCTCTGACATACATCACAAACTGCTACATACTCTGCAATATCCTTCTTCATTCCTGTCCACCAGAAAGTATCCTTCAAATCCAAATACATCTTTGTAATCCCTGGGTGAATTGAGTATGGTGAATCATGGGCCTCTTGCAGAATCAACTTCCTGATCTCCGGATCATTAGGCACAATAAACGCGGTCCTCAAACCATAAAGTATCATGCTCATCCTCATGAAATCCTTTAGCCGTTCCTTTGCTCAACTTCTCCTTTATAGAGGCAATCTCCTTGTCGGTCTTCTGAGCTTCTCTGATCTTATCCATCAAAGTAGACTGAATCTCCAATGCTGCTACATAGCCTCTCGAAACTATCTCCAAACATAGCTCACGAAGATCCTCGGCTAACTCCTTTGGTAATTCTCCGGTCATTAGTGTGTTGACATGGCTCTTTCGGCTCAATGCATCGGCTACTATGTTAGCCTTTCCGGGGTGATAATGCAATGTCATATCATAATCTTTGATGAGCTCCAACCATCTCCTTTGCCTGAGATTCAGCTCCTTCTGCGTGAAAATGTACTTCAAACCACTACAAAAAAAGACACATCCGTGACATTTTGGGCCGAACGAATTTTTTTTCTGTCATACATATGACACTTCTATGACGATAATTGTGACAAAACCCGGTATCATCATAGATGTGGTGGGCTCCTACTTCTATGACAAAAAATCATGACAGAAAATGGGCTTTTTGTCCTGGGCGGGCTGGAGACGCAGCTGCATGACATTCTTTGGGCCGTCCATGACGGAAAAAACCATGGTAGAAGCGAGGGGGAGGAAAATTTCGGGGAGTTCCCGGTTACGGTGGGAGGTCGGGGGCCGAGTGATGCGCATTTCTCTCATACACGTACGCGCGTGTGTGCGAGGCGTTGGCTCTAACTAAACCCGAGTGAGGCGTTGGGCTCTAACTGAACCCGAGCGATTGCACTGCAGGCTACGCATTACTGAACCGGAGCGATCGATCGATAGCTATTAACTGAACCCGATCGAGCGATTCCTTCACTACTGCTGCTAATTGAAGCCGATCGATGCTGCCTCTGGATGAACAGTGAGCGTTGTGGGGGGGTGGGGGGGGTGTCGGTGTCAAAACCGGCGGATCTCGGGTAGGGGGTCCTGAACTGTGCGTCTAGGCTGGATGGTAATAGGAGGCAAGGGACACGAAGTTTTACCCAGGTTCGGGCCCTCTTGATGGAGGTAAAACCCCACGTCCTGCTTGATTAATATTCATGATATGGGTAGTACAAGAGTAGATCTACCATGAGACCGGAGAGGCTGAACCCTAGAAGGTAGCCTTTGGTATGATTGTATGTTATGGTTGTTGTCCTATGGACTAAAACCCTTCGGTTTATATAGACACCAGAGAGGGTTAGGGTTACACAAGGTCGGTTACAAAGGAGGAGATATCCATATTCGTATTGCCTAGCTTGCCTTCCACGCCAAGTAGAGTTCCATCCGGACACGAGACGAAGTCTTCAATCTTGTATCTTCATAGTCGAACAGTCCAGCCAATGGAGATAGTCCGGCTGTCCGGAGACCCCCTAATCCAGGACTCCCTCAGTAGCCCCTGAACCAGGCTTCAATGACGATGAGTCCGGCGCGCAGTATTGTCTTCGGCATTGCAAGGCGGGTTCCTTCTCTGAATATACCACAGAGGATTTTGAATACGAGGATAGTGTCTGACCCTGCAAAATAAGTTCCACATTCCACCATAGAGAGAATAATATTTTCGCAGATCTAATTTGCTGGCTTGTTTTGGCAACATGACGTTATGTCACGGCCCGGTGATTATTCGAACCGTTTCTTTTAACCAGCCCCGCACATAACGCGAGGTAGTTTTTCGACACGTCCTGTCAAAACAGAGATCGTGCCCCCTTATTACGGGATTCTCATCAATACGGGCGTGGGTAGCCCAACTGTGTCTAGGACTCCTAGATTATAGGCAAGTCCAAACGGCCACGGAGACGACGCTTGATATTCACCCTCTTTATAAGGCGACAAGGCTTTTACTTTTTCACTCCCGTGCTCAATCGAATCCTTCCCCCGCCTCGAGTTCTAACACCCAAAGCCCAGGTCAGGTGCTCCGAACCTTCAATCATGTCCGGATCTAGCCTTCAAGAAGTTGAGGGAGGCGAGATACCTGACCGCCGAGGTTTCGCATCGGCTGCCTGCCCGAGGGCAGATCGTCCCTTCTCCCGAACCCAACAAGAATGTCGTGTTCGTCTCCCACTTCCTCCGAGGTCTAGGCCTTGCTCTGGATCCTTTCGTCAGGGGTTTGATGTTCTATTACGGGTTAGATTTCCATGATCTAGCCCCGGACTCCTTTCTTCACATCACGACATTTATTGTTGTGTGTGAAGCCTTTCTCCGCGTTACCCCTCACTTCGTCCTGTGGCTCAAGACATTTGAAGTAAAGCCGAAGATAATCGAGGGGCAGCATGCAGCGTGCGGAGGTGCTTTAATAGGCAAGATGGCAGGAGCTCCATGGTCGAAAGGTTCCTTTCCAGAGGTGTATGAATTGTGGCAATGGGAGTGGTTTTACATCACGGCTCCTAGAAGCGCCAAGTGGGCGGCCGCCCCCACTTTCCGCTCGGGCCCCCCACCACAACTGATGTCATGGATTAGCAGAGGTCTAAGCTAGGGTCCAGCCAAGGACGTGCCTATACTACAAAGCCGCATTCGAGATCCCTTTGAGGGAGATTTTAACTTGGTTGCGGTAATACAAGTTATGCTGGTTCGTCAAGTCCAGCCTTGCAAACGCCGGTCCCTTCGCTTGTGGGAGTTCAATCCAGAGGTACCGCATGCCATTCAAAATTTCCCCGGCCTGACGCACGAGGAGATGTACAAGTTATTCTTCGGACCTCAAGTAGAGTGTCCGGATATTACCGAGGACGTGGGCCTGAGCAGTAACCGCGCCGCCGAACAAGTAAGGAATCCTCTGGCCGAACACACTATCTTTTATCCGGTACGAAGTTATTTCTGAGAGTTCACTTTTTGACCAGGACTGACTAGCAAAGGCGAAGATGATTCGGTGTTTGGCCCCCTCCCCGAGGGTTTGGACAATCCGGTACTGGAAAAGATGCTCGAGGTTGCACCTTGCCCGGAGCCCTTGAAGGAAGACACTAGGGGGGGATAATACGGGCGGACGCGGGCCCCCATCACTGCCCGTTCTAACCGAGAGAACGAGCGTCTCCACGGAGGAGGACGGCCGGAGGAGGAAAAGGACTGCATCCGAGGATCTGGAAGCCAAAGCCTCCAAATGGGAGAAGAAGTCTCCCACAGAGGGTCCTGCCTCGGGGGGTGCTTTTGCCGCACAAAGTCCGTGGGGGGGTCAGCTCTCCAACGAGTCGTAAGTGATCCAAAATACTTTAATAGTACATGTACGCTATCTTTTTCCTCTGAGAAAATAACCACCGCATATATCTTGCAGTTTGGACCTTAGCCCCTCTCAAATGAGCTCGTCTTTGGGGGATCTTCTTCCAGATATGATGGAGAGCGAAATGCCTCCTCTGGACTCCTCCGCTCCAGAAGCGGGCGACCCCGAAGTGTCGTCGCGGAGGGCCTCTCCGGATCTGGTGAGGCCAGAAGATAATCCCATAGATCCCCGAAGTCCCCAGTGTCCGGCTCCCGAAGAGAGCAGACAAAAGAGTCCGGCACCATCTGGTGTGCGATCGGATGTTCTGAGGGAGTTGGTGGGGCGAGTGGCCATCTCAGATGAACATCGTATGCTAATGAGTACGGTGATGGAGAGAATCTCGTCCGCCGAAAGCGGATTGCATGAAGCTTTTATGAGTCTACTGACAGGCTTTGAGGTACGTAAGATAATGTGTGATAGTACTGCACATGTTAGGTGTGCCCTGTGTAGATAGTAGCCCCTGAGACTCTGGTTGTCGTCGGGAACGGCGACGAACAGAGGATCATATTCCTACGTAATAACCATACTGCCTCTATGTACAGGTGATGGAAGCTCCGGTGGCTAGCTGGACTAGTGAGTTTGCCAATTTAAAACGGCAACTAGATGTGGCAGACGCCGACATCGAGCTTGTTAACAAGAGGCTTGATGAGGCACATGGTAAGTGTTATTATCTGGTGAACGCCACATAGTAAGAGCAGCATGGTGGCAGTATCTTTAATATGCTGTGACTGCAGATGGAGCTGCCACCGTAGAAGCCTTGCGGGCGGAACTTGCCCGAGCCAAGGAACAAGCAAGGATTAGTAATGCGGCAGCTTTTAAGGCGGTCGAAGAGTTGAAAGCCGAGAGGGCCGCACATTGCGAGAGCCAAGAGAAGATGGCCAAAATGGCCATAGAACTAAAAGACACTGCCGACCGTTGCCGGGTCCTTGAAAAGGAAAACCAGGCGAAGGCAACGGACCTTGAGAAGGCCACGGCGGCGGAAAAAGACACCTGTTCTACTATGAGAGCGAAAAAGGAGGAGCTGCGGGAAGCCGGGGATATTGCGGCTGGGAAACCCTTTATGTTAGGAGAAAGTTCAGAGATCCACGTTATGCACCTCTGGATCGGCTATGGAGTTCGGCAGATGCGTATATGAATTTGGCGGTGAACGCTGCCGATGCGGCCAAGTACTTCCAAGGTCAGACAGATCGTGAAGTGGACAAGCTGTTCTGGTCGCAATTCCACATTCCAGAGCATCCGCTTTCATTGACTGACCAGCTAGCCGAATGGGCCGAACTTAATAGGCTGTCCGGACTCGCCATGAGGTCTCTTGTGGATCAGCTACGGCCGGAAGAGCCAAAGTCGAACAACTATTTTAGCTTAGTGCAGCAGTTCCTTGGTGCGGTGCCGCGCATTGATGCGATGAAGAGGTCGGCATGCATAAAGGGCTCGCGGATGGCCCTTGCCCGTGTTAAAGCATATTGGGCGGAGATGGACGCTACCGCTGTTGCGGCGCAGGGTTCGCCCATAGGCCGAGTGGCTGCTGAGCACTACTTCGAAGAAGTTCTTGAGGGTGCTTGTTTGATAGAGGCCCAGTGCTCGAAGAATATTATGTTTGAGTGATATGTATTCTCATTGTAAACATAATGTTTTTATAAATTTTTATAAGGCTATGTTTTCCTAAAAGTAGTATGATGCACTGGTAGAAAAAGGGCCTATAGTCCCGGTTCGTAAGGGCCTTTAGTCCCGGTTCCGGAACCGGGACTAAAGTGTCGGTACTAATACCTCCCCCTTTTAGTCCCGGTTCAATCCAGAACCGGGACTAAAGGCCCTCCACGTGGGCAGTGCGCAGAGCCCAGTCAGGAGACCCTTTGGTCCCGGTTGGTGGCACCAACCGGGACCAATAGGCATCCACGCGTCAGCACTTCTGTGGCTGGGGTTTTTGTTTTTTTTGAAGGGGGGGGGGTTGGGGGTTTTGGGGGGTTAATTTAGGTGTTTCATATATTGTGTTAGCTAGTTATGATTAATAGAGAGAAGTGTCCTCTGTTATGTCCGTGCTTGGTCGACGCTATGTACTATACATACGTATATAGAGAGGACTAGACACGCTAGCAACTAGTAAGCAAACGAAGGAAACAGAAGATCGTCATGAACATATATGCATATATACAGAGAGAAGTGATATTGACCACCTCTCCTTCTCCGAGAGATTGGTCGAACAACAAGTTCTCGTATATCTATCTGACACTACTGGCTACATATATACAATAATTATCTCTTACAAATATAATCATACGGACTCAGGGTCCACATAGAATTCTCCGTCTTCAGGGATCACGTGGTCAAGAAAGAATGCCGCCAATTCCTCTTGAATTGCCCGCATGCGAGCTGGTGCTAGGAGTTCATCCCGCTTCCGAAACATCTAATTTGAAGAAGGGGGTCAATCCATATATATATATATATAAATGAATGAAACTCAACACAAATGATGGTAATAAAATAAAATTGTGAATGTTGTTATTTACGTACTTCATATTGTTCGTTAGAGTACCCGCCCCGCTCACAGGTCGTGTGGCGGATGGACTCGCAGATGTAGTATCCACAGAAATCATTCCCTTGTTCCTGCCACAACCACTTTACAAGAAATAGAGGTCAATCAAACTGATAAGCAAGAATTATAAATGGTATTGATGAAACTAGCGCTTGAATCACTAGGAGATGCGTGGAACATGCTACTATAGTACTTACTTTCGGGTGTCTAAATTCCAGCTCCTTCGGCAGTCCCGGAACTGTTTTGGTGAATTTTCTCCAAACCCTGCCGGACAAAGAAAACAATTACTTGATATCAGGAAATGAACAAAGTTGCTGATATGGTGGATAATGATCGATTTAACTTACTTCTTGAGGATTTCAGTCATGTCCGCATACTCCTTGGGATCTTTTCGTTTAGAGTCCAAGACGGTTACTACTCCCTGCTCAAGCTTAATCTCTAGGAGAATATAGTGGAAACTGCACACACATGCATAACTCATGAATTACATTACTATAACCTTGACTAATATATAAGGGAAACCGAATACGCCCAAGACAGTAACACTCACCTGAAGTTGTAAGGAAAGAGTATTATATCTTTGTTTTGATTTATTACGAACGATCGTAGCAAGTTGGCCTCGGTAGCTGCGGCATGAAGTTTAACCTGAGTTGCATCTATGAGATATGTGTTAACGAACCCAATATCACCGACTTGTCTTTTCTTCAATTCGGCAATCTTCAATCTGCATAATATAGTGAGGATGATTATAAATACATGCAATGAAAGAGCTAAGCTATATAGAGAAACTTAATGACAGAAGTAGTACTACTTACAGACAGTAGTAGGCGACCGTTGTTTTATCGAGGGCCAATTGATTGAAAAACTGATAGAACTCCTCAAATGGAACAGGCAATAGATCAATTCCAACGAGGTCATGCTCCTTTTTAACTTTCACATACAAAGTACTCCTCCCCCAGAGTCTCTGCAGATTTTCAAGTACCAATCATGCAATCTTCGCATCATCGTTGATAGAGATCTTTCATCTTTGACGAGAGGCTTCCCGTACTCGTATCTTTGTATTTGCACCCCATGGGTACATAATGTCCTTCGTCGGGCAGGTAATCTGCAAGATTGCTATAACCGGGCACCATCCTCGGATCATTATCGACGTTGTGGCTAGGCACCTTGAGCGGGGGGCACGATTGCTTCGCTTGTTTGCCGAGCTGGGCAATTTGTTTCCCAGCTCGTCGTTCTTTCAGCCTTTGATCACTGACAGTACTTCCCGACCGCTCCGCTTCAGCAAATTCCTTTCCAACAATGCGGTCATAGTTTCCTTCCGGTGGATCAGACTTCAGTGGTTTTGTCAGGGCAGCCAGAGTGCGCTTCACTTTCACCCGATCTACCTTCTCCTCCGGAGGTGGATGTTTCTTTGCTTTCACCCCTTCAAAGAAGTTCCTCACTTCTTCTCGCACGATCTCAGCGTTCTCCTCCAGGGTCCTCTCATATGGTAACTTCTCTGGAGTCTTCAGAGAAGGACCGAATCTGTATGTCCTCCTGCCTCTGGTTGTACTGCTAGACGCCGACCAAGCAGACGGAGCGGTTGTCTTCTTTACTTGATTAAGCGGCGGAGGAGAAGGACTACGACGCACCGGAGCAGCTGGAGCGGCGGCAGGTCTCTTCCGCCCTTGCTGACGAGGCGGAGAAGGAGGAGGCTGGCTGCTCGGGCGCATCGGCGCAGGCGGAGAAGGAGGCGGAGTGCCGCCACGCGCCGGAGAAGGAGCTGGCCAAGGGCCCTGATCGTCACTCGCCGGAGGAGGAGGCGGTGGAGGCGGAGTGCCCTGACTCGCCGGAGGAGGAGGAGGAGGCGGTGGCGTCCAGTTCGGAAGGTTGATGAGCTCCTTCCGCCATAGGCATGGAGTCTTCAGAGTAGACCCCAGCCGAGTCTCCCCTTCACCGGTAGGGTGGTCAAGCTGGAGGTCCTCAAATCCTTCCGTTATCTCATCCACCATCACCCTAGCATATCCTTCTGGAATCGGCCGGCAGTGAAAAGTTGCGCCGGGTTCAGTAGGATAAACAGAGCCAACAGCCGCCTTGACCTTCAAATTCATCCATTGCGTCATAAGGTGGCAATTTTGAGACTCCGTTATAGCATCCACGGGATAGCTGGCAAGAGCCGTCAAGGCATGCTCCAGCTGAAGCAGCTCGGTGGAAGCCACGCTGCTTCTGCGCTGAGATGGCGGGGTAGCTTCGGGGGAGGCTTCGGCAGTACGTTTGCTGCGATTTGCTTCTCGTTCCTCTATCGCATCTACCCTTGCTTGCAGCTCCTATATTTGGGTCTGCTGCACTTTGTTCCTCCTCTCATGGGATTTGTAACCGCCTGCGTCCGGAAACCCAACCTTCCACGGAATGGAGCCTGGCGTGCCTCGTGTCTGTCCAGGGTGCTCAGGATTCCCGAGGGCCATTGTGAGCTCGCCGTTCTCTCTGTCTGGAAAGAACGTCCCTTCCTGCGCTGCTTCGATATACTGCTTAAGCTTACTGACTGGTATATCCATTTGATCGTTCGTCCAAATGCACTTCCCTGTTACAGGGTCCAGTGTTCTGCCAGCCCCGAAGAACCAAGTCCGGCAACGGTCTGGCCAGTTAATTGTCTCTGGTTCGATCCCTTTATGAACCAGATCATTCTCAGGCTTGGACCACTTAGGCCGGGCTACGAGGTAGCCACCTAACCCCGTGCGATGGTGAAGCTTCTTCTTCGCAGCATTTTGCTTGTTTGTCGCCGACACCTTCTTACTCTTTTCTGATGTATTGTGGGCCACAAATGCGGGCCAGTGATCTCTGATCTTCTCATATCTGCCCATGAATTCTGGTGTCTCATTATTTTCGACAAACTTATTCAGATCTTTCTTCCACCTCCTGAATAGTTCTGCCATCCTCTTCAGAGCAAAAGACTTGATTAATTTCTCTTTAACTGGGTTCTCTGGATTATCCTCAGGCGGTAGGGTGAAATTTGACTTCAGCTCAGTCCAAAGATCATTTTTCTGCATATCATTGACATAAAACACCTCAGGGTCTTCTGTAGCCGGCTTAAACCATTGCTGGATGCTTATCGGGATCTTGTCCCTAACCAGAACCCCGCACTGAGCAACAAATGCGCTCTTTGGCCGGAGGGGTTCAATAGGTTGGCCGTCGGGCGCGATTGCTATGATCTCAAACTTTTCATCCGAGCTCAACTTTTTCTTCAGGCCTCGTCTCTTTACCGAAGTTGTGCTCGATTCGGAGGGCTAGAAAAAAGAACAAAGACTTAATTAATATGTGTACATACCAAAACAATGAATGCATCAATCAGCTAGTCAGCATAGGCTTAACTAATATATATACCTGGCCGGACTCGGTTCGGTCACCGGGGCCGTCATCACGGTCTCCTTCTTGCACCTGCATTGGGTTATCGGAGCCGTCCTCATGTTCTTCTTCTTGCACCGGCATTAGGTCACCGTAGCCAGCTTGTTCACCCTCTCCTTCCAGACCATCGGTTTCGTTGAGAAACAATGAGATGGCATCACTTCCTTCTGCGATTATGTCCCTTAACAACGCTTCTTTTGTTGCTTCGTCCAGGGCTGTGTCCATAGTTTCTACAAATATTTACAACATGACAATTATTATTCAAACATGACAGATGGATATATTAGTGCCAAATGTAGAACTAGCTACCTAATCATAGTAAGCTATCGGGAGGGGGTATATATCAACAACGACGACACTACATCTATGTCCCTCGACGACCCTCGTTCCCGATAAAAAAAAAGAGGAAGAAGAAGAAAAATAAGAGGAGAAGAAAGAATAGAGGAGATCTTCTCCTCTATTCTTTCTTCTCCTCTTATTTTTCTTCTTCTTCTTCTTCTTTTATCCTTTTCTTCCTCTCATGTTCGATAGGATCGCCGAGGGGTCGGGAGGTTGCCTAGTGTCAAGGGATTCAACAAAACCATGTCTTCATCATTAGGCGAAAGTAACATGTGCATGATGGTACGAAGCTCTTCAAAGTTGTTCTGGAACGGAGTCCCAGATAGGATAATTCGCTTTTTGGTACAAAGTTCAGCAAGAGCCTTCCGAATATCGCTATTTGGAAGGCCTTTGCTGAATTCGTACCAAAAGGCGGATTATTCTATCCGGGACTCCATTCCAGAACAACTTTGCAGAACTTCGTACCAACATGCCCTGGTTACTTCCGGCTAATGATGAAGGCATGGATTTCTTCAATACTTTGACACTAGGAAACCTCTCTCTACTTCCGGCTAATAAAAATAAGAAGAAGAAGAAGAAGAAGAAGAAGAAGAAGAAGAAGAAGAAGAAGAAGAAGAAGAAGAAGAAGAAAAGAAGAAGAAAAAGAGGAGAAGAAGAAAGGAATAGTGGAGAAAAGAGAAAATAGAATATATTATATTTTCTCTTCTTCTCCACTATTCCTTTCTTCTTCTCCTCTTCTTTTTCTTCTTTTTTCTTCTTCCTATTTATTTCTCTTCTTCTTTTCGGTTGAGGAAACCCTAAATAGCTAGCAAGTATCATGGGTGTGAGATACATGTGGCCTTCGGTGTCGGACACTACATCCACGTCCCACAAGTGACGTGGGCGTCGAAGCCCGCTCCACTTGTGGGATGTGGGTGTAGTGTCCGACACCGACGGTACATGTATCTCACACCGACGATACTTTCTATTTAGGGTTTCTCCTCTACCGCTCCTCGACCTCTCGACGACCCTCGTTCCCGATAAAATAAAGAGGAAGAAGAAGAAGAAAAAAAGAGAGAAGAAAGAATAGAGGAGAAGGCTTCCTCTTCTTCCTCTCCTCTTCTTCTCCCTCTTCTTCCCCTTCTTCCTCGCCTCTCTCATGAATGTTCGGCGTTCTCGACCCCCCCCACGTGTCGAAGAAAAAAAAGAAGAAAAAAAAGAGGAGAAGAAGAAAGGAATAGAGGAGAAAAGAGAAAATAGAATATATATTCTATTTTTTCTCTTCTTCTCCTCTATTCCTTTCTTCTTCTCCTCTTCTTTTTCTTCTTTTTTCTTCTTCTTATTTATTTCTCCTCTTCTTTTCGGTAGAGGAAACCCTAAATAGCTAGCAAGTATCGTGGGTGTGAGATACATGTGGCCTTCGGTGTCGGACACTACATCCACGTCCCACAAGTGACGTGGGCGTCGAAGCCCGCGCCACTTGTGGGATGTGGGTGTAGTGTTCGACACCGACGGTACATGTATCTCACACTGACGATACTTTCTATTTAGGGTTTCTCCTCTACCGCTCCTCGACCTCTCGACGACCCTCGTTCCCGATAAAATAAAGAGGAAGAAGAAGAAGAAAAAAGAAGAGAAGAAAGAATAGAGGAGAAGACTTCCTCTTCTTCCTCTCCTCTTCTTCTCCCTCTTCTTCCCCTTCTTCCTCGCCTCTCTCATGAATGTCCGGCGTTCTCGACCCCCCCCCACCCTCGACCCCTAGGCGACCGTCGACCCCTCCCGATAAAAAAAAGATGAAGAAGAAGAAAAAAAAGAGGAGAAGAAAGAATAGAGGAGAAGCTCCTCTATTCTTTCTTCTCCTCTTTTTTTTTTCTTCTTCCTCTTCTTTTTTATCCTCTTCTTCCTCTCATGTTCGACGACCCTCGACCCCGATAACATTTTTTCCCCGATAACATTTTTTTCTCCGAGATAGTTAGTGTTCCCGAGTGAACCGGAGGGGGACATTTTTTTCTACGAATGTTCTATATACATACATCCATCGATATCATTCCATACATGCATATACATCCACATTATATATGAACAAAAAAATATCAAAATTCATCATACATACATGTACAGCATATATGAACAAAAATTATAAACTTTCTCCCCAACTCATACATACATACATGCATACATCTACATCATATCAATATTTTGCAAATTAAGGAGCAGGGAAGGAAGGAAGGGGGGAGGATGGGGCGGTAGCGACCTCTCCCGGAGGGATCGGGGAGGAGACGCGGGCGGCCGGCGTCGGGGGCGACGGCGACGAGGACGGGCTCGGGGTCGGCGAGGGCGAGGGCGACGGCGGGGCGCGCTCGGCGGC